>NC_057803.1:678675265-678853983 GCF_018294505.1 Triticum aestivum
ACTACGTCCATCCGGGTTTTTAGTCCACACCATTTTTTAAATCAAAGTTAACAGGTGGACAAATAAAATTACAGGGGAGCTGGAGACAAAGTTGTGAGAAGGCTAAGAAATCAATACAAAACTTATGCTCTTAGTACCAACGTCGATCCTTCTTCGAGGAAACATTTGGTTCATAGCCAATTGTGTGATAAAATTGCACCAACGTGAAAGACAACTGCGTCTCCAAGGCAACCAAGGTGAACTGACGAAGGATATCATCTTTGTGTGTAACAAGCAAAGAGCACTGATGGAAGACAGCTTGTTTTTCATTGAAAATCGATCAGCTTCACCAGCCGACGCAACCATGAGCATCGATAGGTCATCGTGGTGATGCATCATCCATTTGGCATCAAGTTTGGGTGAGGAACCTATGAAGTTCGACAAATCCTCACTGTGGTCTGTTTCTTCTCAGTAATCAAGCTCGAGGAAGGAAGAACCACGTGGCAGAGGATAGTGAGGCGGAACAACAATGGCCATCCAATTTTGTGCAGTTCCACTAAAATTGAGGAAGACATGCCCGGTATGGAGAGACGCATCGTTGTTTCCAAAAATATAAAAAAGGATTAGCAACGACATCTCAATTGTCAACAAGAATTAATGAAAAGTACACCAACAAACAGAAGCATCATAATTATCTTGATGGGAACTAAACCAGGGTACCCGAGAAAAGATGCATTTCTTCATTTAACCAGTGATAGTACTACCACCATATGGACAATGAACGCACAACCACTGTGTACTTTTTGTCAAAACAACATGTATACCTCCACCGAGGCATAAATCAGGACAACTTTCGAGTGGCATTTCCTCTATAATAGTACTAGTAGGTGATGTTGGACCAGCCGACGAACACTAGCTACTATGCATGGGGAGCTGGGGAGTAGTCGCATAGAAGAAAACCCGCACGCAGCGACTTGGGGAGCTGGACCAGTACAAGAAGTTATACCTCAGGTGGGCGAGATGTCATTTAGGCGGGCGGGCGGGTGTCGGTGTCAAAACCGGCGGATCTCGGGTAGGGGTCCCGATCTGTGCGTCAAGGCTGATGGTAACAGGAAGCAAGGGACACAGATGTTTACCCAGGTTCGGGCCCTCTTGATGGAGGTAAAACCCTACTTCCTGCTTGATTAATATTGATGATATGGGTAGTACAAGAGTAGATCTACCATGAGATCGTAGAGGCTAAACCCTAAGAGCTAGCCTGCGATGGTATGATTGTAATTGTGATCGGCCTTCCAAGGACCAACCTCTCCGGTTTATATAGACACCAGAGAGGGCTAGGGTTTACATGGAGTCGGTTACAAGGAAGGAAAGATAATATCTGGATCACCAAGCTTGCCTTCCACGCAAAGGAGAGTCCCATCCGGACACGGGCCGAAGTCTTGAGTCTTGTATCTTCACGCTTCAATAGTCCGGACGTTGTACATAGTCCGGCTGTCCGGATACCCCCTAATCCAGGACTCCCTCAGTAGCCCCTGAACCAGGCTTCAATGACGATGAGTCTGGCACGCAGTATTGTCTGCGGCATTGCAAGGCGGGTTCCTCCTCTGAATACTCCAAAGTAATCATCGAACACATAGACCGTGTCCGGATCTGCAAGATGATCTTCACATGGTATAGATCTGATTTGCTGGCAGTCTTCGTGCATCGTGCCCTCGCATCGTGGCTTGGTCCAACGCGAACCGACATTTCTTACCCCACAACAACTCGTGTTACGAGGCGGTTTTATTGGCACGTCCTGTTGAGGCAAAGATCGTGTTCCTTTTATTACAGGATTTTCCATCAATATGAGCGTGCGTGACCCCACAACGGCTGTTGGTATAACCCTGTGTGTTTTTAGATAAGCCTCAAACAGTCACACCGGGGACTCTTGATATTAACCTTCTTTATAAAGGGGTCGAGACCTACGCCTCTTTTTTCACCTTCATCGCGCCTTCTCGCAACTCGAGTTCTAACACCCAAAACCTAAGCTCCACCCCTCCGGAATCCTCCAATATGTTAGGATCTGACCCTCAAGGCCAGTGGGTGGCCCCCTCGATTGAAGAGAAGGACATTGCAAAGCTTCGGGAGGTCGGATACCTGACCGGTGATATCCAGCATAGGCTCCCTGCTCCAGGGCAGGTCATCCCTACACCGGAGCCCAACGAGTGTGTCGTTTTTGTCCCACACTTCTTCCGCGGTTTGGGTTTCACCCTCGATCCCTTCGTGAGGGGGCTCATGTTCTACTATGGGTTGGATTTTCATGATCTGGCTCCAGACGCTATCCTCCACGTCACCCCGCACTTCGGCTTATGGCTCAAGACCTTCAATGTGAAGCCGAAGATGATCGGGGGACGACATGTGGAGTGCGGAGGTGTCGTAATAAGCAGAAACACCGATGCCCCATGGCCGGAGGGTTCTTTCCCAGAAGTATATGATGTATGGCAGCGGAGGTGGTTTTATGTTACGGCCCCAAGGGGCACAAAGTGGGTAGCCGCCCCTGAGTTCCGCTCGGGCCCTCCGTCATAGTTGGCATCCTGGACAGACGTAGAATGGAATTGGGGGCCCGCAGGTGACGTACCAATACTGCAGAATCGCATCCGGGAGCTTCTTGAGAGGGATATCAACCTTGTCAGCATAATGCAAGTGATGTTAATCCGGCGGATGTTGCCGTGCCAACGCCGGCCTCTCCGGATGTGGGAGTTCAATCCGGAGGGACCGCGGAAGGTCAAGCACTTCTTCGACTTGAAGCCCAAAGAGATGTGCAAATTATTCTTCGGACAGAAAGTAGTATGTCCGGACACCACCGAGGATGCGGGCCTAAGCTGTAATTGCCTAGATACCCAAGTAAGTAGCCTTGATACCAGACACCCTGTTTTGTATTTATCATGACTGTTTGTTCTGACAATCATCCGCGTCCAGGAATGGCTCAGCAAGGTGGAGAGAATCAGGTGTCCGGCACCACTTCCCGAAGGCTCGCCCGCCCCTACTATGGCCAAGATGCTCGACCGGGTACTCAGCAGAATGCCCTCGGGGAAAGACAAGGGGAGGGACGAAGAATCCGAACCCCACACGCTACGCATCCGAACCGGGGGAATTGTTACCTCCCCCAAGGAGGATAGTCGGGGAGGGGAGGCTAAGGCCTCCTCTCCGCGCGGGAAGAAGAGGGACGCCTCCAAAGATTTGGAGGCGGGGATGCCCAAATTAGGGAAAAAAACATCCCCAGGGGGCCTTGCCTTGACGGGCACCCTCACCGCACCATGCCCTCAAACGGGCCAGCCCTCCACCGAGCTGTAAGTCAATCTACAATCCGAAGGTTCTGTGTTTCTCCTAGATCAATAACCAGGGTTCAACTTTTTGCAGTCTGGCCAGCAGCTCCTCTCAACAGGGTTCGTCTTCGGGAGACCTTCCTCCGGAGATGATGGAGAGCGAGACCCCACCCCCTTCTCCGACTCATGAAGCGGCCGACGCCGAGGTGTCGTCGCGGAGGAGTCCGAATCTGCCAAAGCCGGGAGTCAATCCGTCAGTCGCCCTACACCCGGAGCATTTGGCTACAACGAGGTGCGATGGACAGAGTCCGGCACAATTCGATGTCCGACCAGACGTACTGACGGGCTTGCTGGAGCGAGTTGCGCTCTCAGAGGAGCACCGCTCATTAATGAGCTGTCACATCCCTAGTTCTGGTATGCACTAGGCTAGCCCTTCATGTGAGCATCATGTTTAAATTCTAATGAAATTGGAATTGAGGAATTTTCAAAAGCCTCAGAAGACCTCTAAAAATAACCAACATTTAAATCTCATCAAATGAGTCCAAGAAAATATTCCTGTTAATCTCTGGAAATATTGGCAAGGGATAAAATTCAAACCAATATTTCTAGAATCCCAAAAACAATTATTTTGGGCCTTTGAATTAATCCAATAAATATTTGAATTGGATATATATTTGTTATATAATAAATATATGTTCAATAATTCTGGAAATTGTTGTGTAGCTTGGGATAAGTCCATTTAGTTCACACAATTATTTTCAAGAATTTTGAAAATGGTTTGGTCTTTGAACTAAATCAAAACATAATAGCAAAAATAGAAAAAACAGAACAAAATAAATAACAGAGAGAGAGAGAGTTAGTACCTGGGCCACTTACCTATGCGGCCCAGGTGCCGGCCCAGCCCAGCTGGCCGATGCCAGTCGTCTCCCTCCTCTCGCCAGAAGGACGAGGGGCATGTGCCCGCCGCGCGCGCCCATGCGCCTGGCCACCTCCTGCTTCCCGCCGCTACCTGGGCGACTCCAGACGGCACCACGCACCCCCCCCGACCCCTCTCTCTCTCCCCCCATCCTCACCCTCTCCCCTGGATCTCTCTCTCACTCACCCGAACGGGGTCGTCGCCGCCGACCGTCATCACCGCGGCCACCAGCATCCCCACACCCAGCCAGCTAGTGCCCGAGCTATGCCTCCTCGCGCTGAACCTCTCCACGCCGAAGGAAACAAGCCGTAGGGCCCCGCTTCATCGCCATCGTCGTCGCCTTCGCCATCAGCCGCCGGAGATCTGCCTTGCCGCCCCGCTCGCTCCAACGCTTCCCCAGCCCCGCTGTCTGCACCAGCCAACTCACCGTGAGCTCCTCTTCCTTCTCCCCCTAGCCATGTCGCTCAAGTTGCCCCCTAACCCCTTTGGCCATCACGGCCGAGAGCTCGGCTCCGCTGTCCAAGTCGCCGTCGTGGCCACAGACGTGTAAGATCGAAACCGAGCGTGTCACCGTGCTCAGCACATCACCAGGAGGCCGTAGCACCCAGCCGTTCGCCCCGCCGTGCCCCACAGCACCATTCCCAACCTCGCCCGAACTCCGGCCGCCGCCGAGGACGATGCCGCGCTCGACTCCGGCCACCCCTGCCGCTAACTCCGGTCCAGTTGGATGCGGAAGAGCACCAGCAACGCGTAGATCCCCTCAGTCTCCGATTTGGTCGCCAGAGGAGTGTTTCCGACGCCCTCTGCCGTCGCTGGCGTCGCCGGCGATGAGCCGCGGGTCAACTCCGGCGAGTTTGACCCGGGTTTGACCGCACTTTGACCCGCTCTAGCTCACTGACGTGTGGGCCGGGCACTGTTTATTAGGTGTTAGATTAGTTAACCCTAATTAATTTAGTTAATTAATTAAGCCACTGACATGTGGTCCCATGCCCCACTGACACTTTTAGTTAGGATTAAATTAGCACTAACACTCCCTGTTAATTAGCCTAGTCACTGACCAGTGGGTCCCAGCGTCAGGTTTGACCTGGTTGACGCCTGTTGACCTGGTGAGGTCAGCATGACCTAATGCTGACGTAGTAAACATTTCCTGGAATTAAAATAAATCAGAAATGATTTATAAATTTCAGAAAATGACCTAAACTTCTAAAAATCATAGAAATTCAACCGTAACTCCAAATGAAATAAATTATATATGAAAAATGATCAGAAAAATCCAATCTATCCATCCGTACCATTTTCATGCATGTTAGAACAACTTATGGCTGCTGTTTAGGACAAATCATATAAAGGGCATTTAAACCTTCACATATGGAGTTTGGATTTGAACCTTGGGTTCAAACCAACTTCATCTAACCTTGGTGCTAGTTGCATTAGCCCAATCAAAAACATATTGCCATGTCATGAGCATGCATCATATTGTGCATTGCATTGATTGTGTTTCTTTCTCAGTTGCCGGTAATTGCCCCCCTCCCGATAGACGTGGTTTCGACGATGAGATCGATGACACCGATGAAGAACTATACAATCTTCAGAAGTGCCAGGCAAGCAAAACCCCCTTGTTCATTCCGATACAATCCCACTCTCTCGCTTCTGCTCTCTTTTACTGCATTAGGACAACAATGTTCCAACTGTTACATGCTGCGGTAGTTGAACCCCTTTCCTCTGCATGACCTGTGATTGCCACAGTAAATAGATGAAACCCACTAGCATGAGTAGGAGTTGTTTGAGCCCTGATGTGCCTACTCATTCATGCTTGTTTGTCATGCCTGTTACTGCTTAGAGTTGAGTCAGGTCTGATTCATCGGGGATGAATCGGAGGTGTGTGAACATGTCCTACTGTGTGTGAGCTAAGTGTGTGAACACGATTTGGTAAAGGTAGCGGTGAGAGGCCATGTAGGAGTACATGGTGGGTTGCCTCATTGAAACCGTCCTCAGGAACTGAGTTCTGTGTTTGTGATCCATGAACAGTTACTACCACACATTGGGTTCCGGTAACTCGGCCCCTCTCGGCTTATTAATCAACTTCATCTCTGTCCAGGAGTTGCAACTAGTTTCTGGTGTTTGTAGGTAGTGCTAGTAGTCTACCAAGTGGCACCCGGTATAGGTGGGCTTGGGACAGACTAGGCATAGTGGCACGGTGTACCAAGTGGCACCCGGATGGTGGGCTTGGGAACCCTGCTCACATCGTTTGGGGCCATGAGCGACACCCTGGCCGGATCTCCTTGCGGATGGAACCCGAATAGGCGATAAACCTGGACGAGAGACTTGTGTGGTTAGTCAGGTCGTGGCCGACACCCTCACTGGGCTTCCGCCTGAATGTTGCCGAGTACATGTCGTGTAAACGGCGATAAGTGGTGAGAGCATGTGTGAAGAAGTACACCCCTGCAGGGTTAACATTATCTATTCGAATAGCCGTGTCCGCAGTAAAGGACTTCTGGGTTACCTGTACAGTTCATAGACAAGTGAAAGTGGATACTCTAAAATACGCAAGATAAGCGTGAGTGCTATGGATGGCGTTCTCGCAGGGAGACGGGAGCGGATCCGTAGTGCTGTATTGATATGGTGAATATGTGGACTCGTGTGCGCAACCTCAAAGAGTTACATTGCAGTCGTAGTTCAGGATAGCCACTGAGTCAAAGATGGCTTGCTGCAGTTAAACCCCACCATCCCTTTGTTGATAATGATGCATATGTAGATAGTTCTGATGTAAGTCTTGCTGGGTACATTTGTACTCACGTTTGCCTATTTTATGTTTTTGCAGAGAGACTTCAGTCTCATTAGTAGTTCTGCTTGGACTTCAACGTTTAGCTTGTTACCTCAGCTACGATCTGGTGCCCTTGGCAGGATCTGGTAGTTAGTCAGGCTTCTCAGCCTTTTTCATTTGTAGTTGTCTGTACTCAGACATGTTAAGCTTCCGCATGTTCCTTGACTTGTATGCTCTGATTGTTGGGTCGTGAGACCCATGTTTGTAATATCTCGCTCCTCGGAGCCTATTGAATAAATACTTGAGTTGTAGAGTCATGTTGTGATGCCATGTTGTATTTGCACATATCGAGCATATTGTGTGTATGTTACTGAAATGCTTGGTATGTGTGGGATCTGACTATCTAGTTGTTTATCCTTGGTAGCCTCTCTTACCGGGAAATGTCTCCTAGTGCTTCCACTGAGCCATGGTAGCATGCTACTGCTCTGGAACACTTAGGCTGGCCGGCATGTGTCCTTCTTCATTCCTGTGTCTGTCCCTTCAGGGAAATGTCACGCGGTGTCTACCGGAGTCCTGTTAGCCTGCTACAGCCCAGATTCTCTGGAGTCCAGCTAGCTCAGTTGCTACAGCCCGGATTCACTCGCTGATGACCGACACGTTCGTTGCTGGGTCATGTATGCCTGTCCCTGTATGTTAGTGCCACTTTGGGTTCACGACTAGTCATGTCAGCCCGGGCTCCTTGTCATATGGATGCTAGCGACACTATCATATATGTGTGCCAAAAGGCGCAAACGGTCCCGGGCCTGGTAAGGCGACACCTGTGGGAATACCGTGCGTGAGGCCGCAAAGTGATATGAGGTGTTACATGCTAGATTGGTGTGGCATTGAGTCGGGGTGCTGTCAGCTTTGGTATCAGAGCTTGACTGTCTATAGGATTACCAAGCCAAACTGGTCGAAGTTGAGTCTAGAAATTCTTTAGTTATATAAGGGAATTGATTGTGGGATGGAACGTAAGGCTCTTTTTATTCCTTTACCTCATGTCCTTCTGATCTGAGTCATCATATCTTTCCTATGGGGTTAAGGAACTAGGCTTTCTCTTCCTTCTATCAGGATCATGTGTTACTAATCAGTAGATTCATAAGATTGTTGGATTCAAGCCTCAGTGCAGTTCCTACTATCTCCGTGTATTCATAGTTGATCTCAGAACCTTGTTATTATGATGATCGAGTGGTTATGCCACCATTTTTGTAGCTTGTCTCAAATATTTTCGAGCCTTTACAGCCATTATGCTGTCCGAGTCATCCTAGGTTTCTAGACAATCTGATGCATTTGCAAATCCCTTCTTACCGTTCTGAAGTTCCTTTGTGCCAGATCAACCACACTAGCTAGTGTGTTGAGGTACTTCGTTGCCTCGGCATTTATGTTGGAGCTATTATTATGACCCTAGGTGTCTAGAGTATCACCTAGTAACCTAGCCATGCTTTGTGTTCCCAGTGTGATGATTCTGGCCATCATTCTCGAAAGCATCCTGTGATGCTACCTAGTAGTAAGTATTCTACTCCTGGTTTCTTGAACCCGAGATACACCCTACTTACTTCATGTTGATAGTCTTTGCTCGTTCCTTTAGGATATTAGTAACCTTTGCATTGTTCCTCGAGGTTTGTGGTATATCCTTCTTCCAAATACCATGAACTGCTTATGGCAGAAGTTCCTCGCTGAACCAAAAGATCACGACCAGTGTGCTCTTGATGAGTTCTCGATTCTTTGTTGTGACTCTGCCAGTTCTACCTTTCTGCATGGGTTATCTGGAAGGAATATGTTGAACTCGTTTGACATGCTAATCAATGCACCCACAACTCAGAAAATCGTATGTTCTTTTGAGTTGTTACTTTTTAGTTGTTTTCTGACCTTCGTCTATCAACTGATAGCCAAGATTATGCGTGCATTCTTTCATCGGTGCCTATTATTCTTGTGGTCCGTCAAGCCATTCTACTCCGGAATGACTAGGAGAAACAAACTCTAGTACCTCATCCATTTCTAGGATTGGGTCAAAGCAGTTGTATTCCGCAGACCAAAATGCCAACCCAGCTTCTGATCTGTTCTACCCTAGAGTATTACCCCCTTTTATGTCAGGATTGTTATGAGAATTGCAGCATCTCTCATGAATTCTTGATGCAGTGATACTTCTCGCCATCATTATTCATTTCTTGGTCCTCGTATTACTGTAACCACAATGCCGACAAGTGAATCATGATGTGTGAAATCAATACCCCTAGCAACCATGTTGCTTAGTGGTTAATGGACGAAAATCTCATTCTTAGTGTGTTGGTTATGGGATCATCATTCTAAGATTGATCGTGCTACCTAGTCCATATTTCTGGTGCACTCTTCGATCAATGAGTTTGGATTATTCAATCCCTTGCTTATTTGATCATATCGTCTTGCTCTGAAAAGCAAGATTGTTCTCGAGCTTAGTAACACATCGGTGGTTTGTGATGTTCCAAATATCTTCTTGGAAGTATTACCAGGTTGTCACCTGACCGCTATGTTGAGTTCGTGATCATGTTGGTTTTCCTCCAAACCACCCATTCTCCAAGAATCTGTGTGGGTTACCCCTGAGCCAGTTGGTTAAGCTAAACAACAACTTGGAGAGTTGGAAGATAAAAGCTTGCCTGACTTAGTTCTTTCCAAAGGATATCTCTTCGTGTGTGTGTGTGTTGAAGAAATATGATATCTTCATCGATTGGTCCTCATGATCAATTGCTGGGTCTATCATCTTGTTAAAACTTTGATTTGGGTGTGGGTTATCCTCAAATCAAATCATAACCAACGATGTTCGTAATGTTGTCTTACTCGTGGTTGATTCCTCGAGCATACACCATTATATCTTCTGGGTCTGACAAATGCTATCACCTGTTCACATAATTATGGAATTCCATCTTCATGGAAACCTGGATAAATTGTTGTTGAGCCCATCGACAACATCCTTATCTTTTCCTAAATCTTGTTGAGCATTAAGCTAGTGTTGGAATCTTGTGTAAGCATTTTCTTCATGACCGTTTGTGAAGCATATGCTTGGATGAAAAGAAGTGACTTCCTCTAATTCATGTGCATTTGATGCAAGTTGCCGCCGTGAATTTGAGAAAGCATGTTTTTACCTCCTCTGGAATCTTCCCAAGTCAGTTATGCACGTGCAAAGTATTCCGTGGTCTGTTAGCCTGATCATCTTCATTCCATATGAATTCCCTAGCACACCAAGCCACTAACTGATTTGTTCCAGGAAAAGGAATTCCTTCATAAGAGCTAACCCGGGCTTAATCAAGGACTTAGATATCCTCTAAGATGGTTCCCCACCTGAACTCGGTAGTGTTTAACTATAAGACTACTACGTGGCCATGCTTGTCTGGGACAACTTGTTCACATGTTTGTAGTAGAACCAGCTCATGTTTTGGAGCTTACTACCGTAGTCCATTTCCCGAGAATCTCGCAACCTCGCCTCCTCGATTTGTGTTGCAAACTTTCATTTTTCTTTCTAGACTCGATGAGTCTGGAATATTCTGACACCAACCAGATCTGAATCTCAGGTAGATTTGATGGTTGGAACATTTCCCAAGAACTACAATATTGGTCTCTCTATAACCGGTAAAGTGGATGTCGTGGCCAACACACCCAGCCGGAAGACCTATTATTGTAGTATCTTGATTGAGGATGTTGGCCACCTCCCCCTAAGGACTTTGTAGGATTTACTCCCTAGTTGTGCCTTATGGATTTTTGGTGTTCCCAAAGTCCGACCTTTTACCTGATGTTCTAGTTACCAAACCATTTCAATGAATGGGATACGCTAGCACATCAAGGAGAACATTAGAAGCGGAGTGCTAAATGTCTCTTGGTCGATCATCCAGATTTTGATCCCTTGGCCTCGTTAGGTGAAATCTGAGAAGGTGTTATCTTTCTTTGCATCTGCATCCTCCATCACCATTCGTCATGGTAGTATGCTGTGGTGCCAGGATCCCTGACACGGATATTGGTAAAACCTTGATGATTATGCAAATGCTCAAGTTCTTGAGAGCCCGCACAAGCACTAGGTGTTATCATCGGCACTAGCTGGGACTGCTCCTAGTTTCCTCGGTTATGCTGTAAATTTTCAACAGTGGACCCACTTTCTACTGTTGAGCCTCTCCCCAGTTACCAGAATCATTCCCAACATTTGCATTTTGTTCCCAGCTAGCACCCGTCATTGTGCCAGTCTACCATGGGTCTCATCCATTTTCGGTGATAAGCAAAATCATCCCTTGTGTTGTCTTCAACAAGGTAATCCACATCATCTATACTAGTCCGAGTATGCCATTCTACCGAACTCCTCCAAACGATCACTCGAGATTTTCCCCATGCTGGTATAGAGAGTCTCAATGATCTCTATTTCAAAGGTAAATCTTTTTGCCACTTAAGGTATTAATTCTACGAGTCACCTCCTCTGAGATGTTTCGTTATGATATCATGGCAACTCAACTCCTCGCTACGTTGACAACCGCTCACCACCTTCTTAAGTGTGAAATTGTTGTCTACCTAGTGAACCTCCATCGTCTGTTCCACTCCATTCCTCTAGATGTGTGCTTCGTGTCTTAGCTCAAGAGATGTTTTTATGACTCACCCAGTGAGTTGATCCTAAGTTGTTTGATCTTCGAGAAGATCGATCCTTCTAGAGTTTTCCCTTTCTACTCGTTCTCATGTTGGATGTAGTTCTCAAAGCAAGACATCGAGACCAAGGTGATGCCATGAATCAACATCCTCGAGAAAGACATCTGGATTGTGAAGATTGTGTTAGCTTGTGTCCCTCTGTCGTCCTACCCCACAAATTGAATCTCGAGATGAGATTCTTGTTTAGTAGGGGTGAGCTGTCACATCCCTAGTTCTGGTATGCACTATGCTAGCCCTTCATGTGAGCATCATGTTTAAATTCTAATGAAATTTGAATTGAGGAATTTTCAAAAGCCTCAGAAGACCTCTAAAAATAACCAACATTTAAATCTCATCAAATGAGTCCAAGAAAATGTTCCTGTTAATCTCTGGAAATATTGGCAAGGGATAAAATTCAAACCAATATTTCTAGAATCCCAGAAACAATTATTTTGGGCCTTTGAATTAATCCGATAAGTATTTGAATTGGATATATATTTGTTATATAATAAATATATGTTCAATAATTCTAGAAATTGTTGTGTAGCTTAGGATAAGTCCATTTAGTTCACACAATTATTTTCAAGAATTTTGAAAATGGTTTGGTCTTTGAACTAAATCAAAACATAATAGCAAAAATAGAAAAACAGAACAAATTAAATAACAGAGAGAGAGAGAGTTAGTACCTGGGCCACTTACATGTGCGGCCCAGGAGCCGGCCCAGCCCAGCTGGCCGATGCCAGTCATCTCCCTCCTCTCGCCAGAAGGACGAGGGGCGTGTGCCCGCCGCGCGCGCCCACGCGCCTGGCCACCTCCTGCTTCCCGCCGCTGCCTGGGCGACTCCAGACGGCGCCACACACCCCCCGACCCCTCTCTCTCTCCCCCCATCCTCACCCTCTCACCTAGATCTCTCTCTCTCACTCACCCGAATGGGGTCGTCACCGCCGACCGTCACCACCGTGGCCATCAGCATCCCCATGCCCAGCCAGCTAGTGCCCGAGCTCCGCCTCCTCACGCTGAACCTCTCCATGTCGAAGGAAACAAGCCAGAGGGCCCCGCTTCATCGCCATCGTCGTCGCCTTCGCCATCGGCCGCCGGAGATCCACCTCGCCGCCCCGCTCGCTCCGACGCTTCCCCGGCCCCGCTGTCTGCATCGGCCAACTCGCCGTGAGCTCCTCTTCCTTCTCCCCATAGCCACGTCGCTCGAGATGCCCCCTAACCCCGTTATCCATCACGGCCGAGAGCTCGGCTCCGCCGGCCGTCGTGGCCACAGACGCGTAAGCTCGAAACCGAGCACGTCACCGTGCTCAGCACATCACCAGGAGGCCGTAGCACCCAGCCGTTCGCCCCGCCGTGCCCCACAGCACCATTCCCAACCTCACCCAAACTCCGGCCGCCGCCGAGGTTGATGCCGCGCTCGACTTCGGCCACCCCTGCCGCTAACTCCAGTCCAGTTGGATGCGGAAGAGCACCAGCAACGCGTAGAGCCCCTCAATCGCTGATTTGGTCGCCGGAGGAGCATTTCCTACGCCCTCCGCCGTCACTGGCGTCACCGGCGACGAGCCGTGGGTCAACTCCGGCGAGTTTGACCCGGGTTTGACCGCACTTTGACCCGCTCTGGCTCACTGACGTGTGGGCCGGGCACTGTTTATTTAGGTGTTAGATTAGTTAACACTAATTAATTTAGTTAATTAATTAAGCCACTGACATGTGGGCCCATGCCCCACTCACACTTTTAAATAGGATTAAATTAGCACTAACACTCCCTGTTAATTAGCCTCACTACTAGGGAAAAGGCTAGCAGCAGCGCGGGTTTTAGATGTATCAGTAGCGCGGGTACCCGCGCTACTAATACGGCGCTACAGCTAATTGATAGCAGTAGCGCGTGCGCACCCGCGCTACTGCTACACAAGTCTAGCAGCAGCGCGGTTATGGGAAGCTCGCTACCGCTAGTAGCGCTAGCGCTCTTTTGCAGGACGCGCTACTGCTATTGAGGCGCTGCTGCTAACTTTTGTACACTCGCTACTGCTAATTTAAGTAGTTTTTTTTGGCATATTTGTTTTGTATTTGAACCGGCTTTGTAGAAGAATCTTTAGCACATAGAAATGTCATCATGATACACATACAAATGCCTGCGAGACCACAAATGTAATCATAGCATGTACATACAAATAGTCTCTTCATAATCATCATCCAACACAAAGTGATATCTTGTTATCATCTCGAAAATAGCAATACATGCAAGTCTCGAATACTTGCAACTACAACAACGTCATCCATCTAAACAAAGGTATACACAAGAAGTGCTATCACTATGAGTGAGAGCGGAACCATGCAGTACATGAGGTGGCGGTTACGAGTCCTCTCTCGCGCTAGCGTGAACCTCAAGTAACTAGCTTCTCCTTCTTGTCTGCTTTTGAAGCCTTTATGGCTGGCGCCCGTGAACCCATTCACTTGCGCCTGACACTCATGCCACTCGTTGTACACCCCCGGAACCTTCCCTTTGTACACGACATAGCATTTCCATCTCGCCATCAAGAAACTAGGTACCTGTTAGAGACGCATGTTCATGAAGAGGATGTACAATCATATATATGCAAAAAAATATACTAGAGAAACACCAAAAAAGAAAGGTTGGCAACTAGATGCAACATATACAGTATGCAAATTAATTAACTAGAGGTACGCAGGTCATCGTACGCAAACTAACAAAGTAGCGATATGCAAGTTCGGCAGGGACCGTGGACATCACAAAGTTTCATCGCTACAAAAAGTATACAAGTTCAACCGACACATATCATCATCATCGGCATCATAAATCACTAGAAGTTCCATCCTTTCATATCATCGAGGACGAACCCTAGCTGCTTGAACAGTGTGAGGTCTAGACGTTGCATGCCTATGCGAGTTCGGACGTCAGCTCGCGATATAGGGCCGTGGTGGAACATCCCCTTCTCATCGACGACTTCTTTCATGATGATCGTCGCAATGTCGCTTTGGATGCGAAAGAAGTCATCTCTAAGTTTATAATTCGCTTCTCCATGAGATTCTAGCCACTTGTGGATATGATCATCATTTCTGCTGTTAATGCGAAGCTTTTGGTGATCCATGTTGAACTGAATCATGAGATGGACGATGTAGAATCCATCCTTCTTGCTTGGTTTTGGGACATGGATGCAGGAGAAGTTAGTTTTATGCGCGAAACCCATCTTCTTGTTCCTTTGTTTCCTAATATGCACGTGGCCACCTCTAAAGCTGAAGCCTTGGAGAGCATCATCTAGAATATTCATTATGTGGGTGTAGTCCTTTTTCTCGTAGTCTCTGGAAGGGTCAAAATACACGGTGTGGGAGACTTGCGGGTAAAGAATGATAAGGACGGCGCGCCCGTTGCTGCGGGGAAAAGACACCTCAAATTATTCCCCATATGAGAGAGAAGGAATGATTGAAATGTACGAAAGGGTTGTCCGGAACTGACTTACTTTGGATGATAAGGCACGAGGACAATTTCCCGGTCCTTATTATGTACCATGAAGTTTTGGAGGTACCTAGCAGTTTCACGCTCAAAGTCGCCGAGACTCAAGAAAGACTCGTGCATGTAGTACGGATCCGCCACACAGATTTGCGAGACTTCTTCACTCTTCACGACGGAGCTCATATGTAGCGCAAAAAGGCGGACGATGGTAAAATCAAGCCGCCTTGTCAGAAACATCTCAAAGATATGGTCAAACCGCAGGAAGAACACCTCCGCGGGCCTTGTGTCGATGTAGCACTTCCCCTTAGGCACACGAGCCGCGTATGTCGGATATCCTGGATCCTTTGAGGCTAGTAGGCTTTTCTCAGTCCACAGCACATGGTCGTGCAGTCTCCTGAGATCCCCTGATAGTGCCTCCAGCGGTTTCGGCGGTAGCATCGGCTCGCCCGTGAGATGGAACATGACCGCACCTTTCACGGGTACACGCTCTTCAGAATGCATCGTCTGGCTGCTGTGTGCTCTAGCTTGTTTGGAGGCAGTTACCTTCCCCGATCTCTTCCTCTCCTTTTTCTTGGGCACACCTTCTAGACCCTTCCTTAACCCCTGCCCAAGTGTTCCCGGGCTAAGTACTGTACGACCCTCGCGCCCGGCTAGTTGAGCCTGTGTTGAGGTGGCATCTTCAGGCGTGTCCTGTGAGGATTTCATGAAGAGAGACTTTTTGCATTCAATGGTACGGCCCTGCCCGGGCATATCATCCATATCCTCATTAGCAAGCTGATAGCCCGATTCGTCATATGGTTGACTCATCATATCTATGTCACAGTCATACGCGTTTGTATTGAGGTAATCCATAGGGTCGACCTCCGTCTCATCATCCATTCTCTGTTCTACAGGAGAAATTACATCAGCCAGTACTATTGCACCCCCTTCATCATGTCGTCCGCCGCTCTCACCCGGCACTACTACAGGAGCTGGTAATTGCGTAGGTGGGGTGGTGTTCTCCGCACATGCTTGTTGATGTGTGGTAGTTATTGGTGTGCTCTCGGCCGGCTCCAGACGAATAAGATTCTTCGGCCATAGCAGCACCCAACCCTTGCAGCGTCCAATCTACGGCGGGGTCTCGTCGTCCGCTCCCACATGCTGTACTGGAGGAGGCAAATCCTCGTGCCCCGATTTCACACTGGTCAAGCTAACCCTGAAGTGCCCAGCGGGGATCGGCTGGTTGTGGAATGTGCGTTGAGAGGGGTCCATTATCATCCCCTTTCCCACGTCCACCTTCTGGCCTTTGATCAAGTAGAGTATGGTGCATGGGGTTTCTTTCGCCTGCAAACACATATGTCTGTGGTGTAAAACAACCGAAAGGCAACAAAAATGGAATATTATCTATCTATCTATATATATATATATATGTTGGTGCGACATGTAATTACCGTGACGGCGTCGAGCTCAGCCAAAGACGAAGGCCCACCTAGCGCGCCTGAGACTGAGGACGGGCTGCTATGAGCGGGAGCGGCTGCGAGAGGAGGCCCGGTTGCTTGAGCAAGTGATGGTGCGATGGTGTTGTTGTTCATGGAGTTGCTCGCGACGAAACTGGGCATCGGGAAATCATGTACCGTCTTGTCTGGATTTTCCTTCGCCCAGTTGATGATAACTGGAACCAAGTTAGTAGCAAAATCATTTCTGCAGGCAGTTACAGCTGCATTGACTGCCTGCTGTAGCAACTCATACTTGTCCTCGGCTGCTTTTTTCGCGTCCTCAGCTGCTTTTTTTTCGACCGCAAGCTTCACCTTTCCGTCGATGTCCGCCTGACTAAACTTCTTTTTCTGCTTCTTGGCCTCCGGGCCGTCGTTGTAAAACACCTTCCACGTGGCGCCGTCTCCAGCGCCGTGCACACGACCATATTGCGGCCGCTGGTCCAACGGGAGTCCCTTAAGTTCGTTCAAGGCCCGGTTGAGAGGGGTGTCCCACTTGGGCCTCATCGGAGAAGTAGGGCTTTTAGCTGCAAGCCGGTGTTGCTTCTCCAGTAGTCTAATCAATTTCCTCGTGATCTTGTCCGTGTAAAAAACCTTTTTCTCCTTGTCCCACTTGTAGCGGGCCCTAATGAAGTCATGCTCCAAGGGGTTGGTGAACTTCGCGAAGGGGTCTAGGAGACCCGTGGCTTCACGTTCCGCGTCCTCCTTATCCCATATGGGCCTTTTACCGAGGTAGCCACAGCTTTCGAGGCGATGCTTCCCCGTGTTCCTTTGCTGAAGGCTTTTGAATTTCGCAGCCTTAGCCTTGGCTGCCTCGGTAGCGCAAGTGTCCTTGAACTTTTCGAACTCCTCTTCCGTAAGTGTCGGATTTTCCTCCAGAATCTTGGACAGGGGTTCATCAGCCTCAATAGCTCGTTTCACCCTCCCTTTCCAGGAGGCCAAATCATTGCTGAACATGCCCATGGCGTGATTGTTAATCTTTTTCATCTTCGGATCATCCCACGGTTGTTCTATGTTATCATCCCGGTCGGGGAACTTGAATCTCTTGTGCAACTTCGTTAGGAGCAACTGCGTCAAATGTTCTTTACTCCTTAAGTCATCGTCGTTGATGCTCGCGCATTCCCGTAGGATGCATCCTACTTGGTTCCCATAGCACTTGCGAGGTTCTTCCGGCTCTAACGCCTCAAACTTGCCAGGTGCCATCTTTGTGATCACAAGTCATCCAATCCCTAGTTTGTTAGGTTTTCGTATCCTCTGCTTCTTATGCTTCCTCTTTTCGGTATCTGCATCGGGGCCGGTACCTTCCCCGCCGGTACCTTCCCCGCCCGTACCTTCCCCACCGGTACCTTCCCCACCGGTCTCGGCACCGCCATCGGTGCCGGCGCCGTCGGTGCCGGCGCCGTCGGTGTCTATGTCGGCGTCAGTACCATCATCGAGGCCGACCTGCAAACCTTGCTTAGCAGTCAAATAGTCGAGGTACTCTTGTTCACCCTCATAATCCATCTCGTCTACATCTTGGTCAGAAGGCCCAGTTTCTTCGTTGTTCGACATGTTTCCTATGATTAAGTGGCCTCATTTATTTCTAAAAGTATGAATAAATGAGAAATGACATAAAAAGAAATCTATGTGCTAGCACTCGATATGCCAACTATGTAGCACAAATCATGCCTTTATTCACGGGAAATTTTGGCATGACCTTTGCTAAAAAATGGACATATCGAGTGCCTGAAATTCACCGAAACGGAAATGAATCAACATGCCAGCGTAACATAGGCCACTCGGATCATTTTCCAAACATGACATGTCCAAAACATGACATATGCACATATCACATGTCCAGTTCAAATTTCCATATAAATTCAGCTAATTTTGAAACCTAGCTAAATTCATAACTAAATAGATAACCTAATTAATTAACATGAAGAACCCTAGCAGAGAGGGGAGGGTTTACAGAGAGTGCAGGGGCGAGGAGGCAGGCCCGACGACGGCCGGCAGGGGAGAGGAGGGAGGCGAGGGCCGACGGGTCGGGGGCGAGCGCGCCGGGGTCGGGGGAGAGCGCCGGCGCCGGAGTCGGGGGCGAGCGGCTGGGTCGGGGGAGAGCGGCGTGGTCGGGGGCGAGCGGCGTGGTTGGGGGCGAGCGCGCCGGAGTCGGGGTCGAGGGCCGGGACGGGGGCGAGCGCCGGTGCTAGCGCCGGCGCCGGCGGAGTCGGGGGCGAGCGCCGGGGCCGGGTCGGGCGCGGCGGAGCGACGGGGGCCGGAGAGAGAGTGGGGATTTGGGGGGAAATGGCGGGATGAAGCTGGGCGAGTGCGAATTTTGGGTTAAGTGGATGTAGCAGTAGCGCGTTATGTAAAAACGCGCTGCTACTATATTCTGTAGCTGCAGCGGTTTCAGAGAAACGCGCTACTACTATGATCTATAGCTGCAACGCTTTATGAGAAACTCGCTACTACTAAGATCTAGCAGCAACGGTTTTGTGGAAACGCGCTGCTACTGCCGTCGCTACTGCCAGTTTTCCTTTTTCTTTTCCTTTATTTTATCCCACTTTTATTTCCCGAGGGCAGTGAACAAAGGGAGGGCGATATATATTGCATCATTTGACGGTTAAATATGTATGCAAAATAGGAACATATATATTACACATCATTGGACCCATGCATAATAATGGCTAAGTGTGTATACAAAATAGGAACATATATATATTACACATCATTGGACCCATAACATACGTTTCCTCAGTGCTGACGTTTTCGTTTTTGAGTCAGCTTCTTTCCCTTCTTGTTCGTCGAAGAATAATTGAGCCCCTCATTGTGACTTTGCCTTTTCCATGGAGTATGATTTTTCTTAGGTAATGTAGTATTGATTCTTCTTTTGACGTATACTTCATCATCATCGTCATCTTCCCTCATTGGGTTGCCGTACTGATCATAGTCTTCCTCGTTGGCGACTCCATCCATTCCAATGATGTTCCTTTTGCCTCTCCT
The DNA here is from genome assembly GCF_018294505.1 of Triticum aestivum. Lineage (NCBI taxonomy): Eukaryota > Viridiplantae > Streptophyta > Magnoliopsida > Poales > Poaceae > Triticum > Triticum aestivum. The sequence continues at coordinate 678,694,833 of NC_057803.1, forward strand.
CATGACAACACGGCTGGGACTGCGCGGGTCAGTTATGAAGAAGCATTGTGTCACGTGCTTAGCGTGTACCGATGGCTCGTTTTTTGCGATAGCGTTCACGGTAGCGCTCTTGGCGTCGGGTATAGTCATGGTAGTGAACATCCGGCTTTCTCTTTCGACATTCTTAGCCCATCTGACACGGAACATTGTCATGTTGTGCAGTCCAGAGTAGTCAAGCTCCCAGATCTCCTCGACCCTTCCATAAAATCGTTCAGTTGTGCCGTTGTCGCTGCCGGTCATGCATTCCATCGTCACCCCTGAGTTCTGATCATCACTGTCCATATCTTTTGCCTCCGTGTAGAACGTGTATCCGTTGATATCATATGCCTGATAGGTTACGAGGTTGGGCGAGGGGCCATGTGCTAAGGTTATATGAGCAATCCGTCCTTAGAGCCCTCCTCCGGGGGATTAGCAATAATATGCTCTTTGAACCAATGCAGGAAAGTGGAGTTGTGCTCTCTAGTAACTTCGGCGTCCGTCCTGCATACCCCCCGGTCACGATACTTCTTTGCGATAATTTCTTTGTGCAGTGCCACGAAAGGATCTACCTCGTCTAGGTGTTGTAGCACTACCAAGTTTGCTCTGTCAAAGTCGCTGCGTCGATCTGAGTATGCCACATGCAGTTCCCTGCGACCGTTGCAGTGACCATCTCCTTCGAGCCTCCCACTGACCATCATCAACTCTGCACGGTAATAATAAAAAAATTGATTGTAAAAATGCATGCATGCATCAAAGTCATAAAAAAATTTGGCATGACCTTCCCTAAAAATAGGACATATATGGATCTGGAGTTCGCCCGGAATTCGCCGAAACGGAAATAAATCGACATTTCGGCAAAACATAGGCAACTCAAAAGCACAATTTGGCGGCGTCAACTCATGCCACACACACAATTTCCACAAACATATCACACACACATAAACACATTTCCATTTTGCAAAAGCATGAAATTTTCATCACCTCGATGGCGGGAGATGATGTTGTAGGGAGATCAAAAGTGCACAAAGCTCTTCTTGACAAAGATAGATCTAGTTAGGGGGCAAATAGGTCACTTAACTAAATCCTACATCTACCTAGCTACCTAATTTGGAAGGAGACAACTTCAACTAGTGGAGGGGGAAGGAAAAAGAGAAAGGAGATGCATTAATGGAGGTGGTGCAGTTATGTAGGAGTAATGAAGAGAGAGAAGGTGGATAGAGAAGAGAGAGAGTAATGGGGGAGAAGTATTGAGAAGAAGAAGAGTGAGAGTGGGAGCATGTGGTGGAGGGAAGAGAGGAGAGGGGGAGGTAGGGGGAAGGGAAAAAAGGAAGGGGGAAGGGAGGGACGGGTTGGGGGTTGGTGGGGTTAGCAGTAGCGCGGGAGAGAAAACGTGCTGCTGCTAAGAACTTAGCAGCAGCGTGCTTTGTGGTAAGGCGCTACTGCTAACTGGGACAAAAAATTGTGGCAATTTGAAACTTACCAGCAGCGATCTCGAGGAAACCGCGCTACTACTACGTACTTAGCAGTAGCGCGGTTATTGCGACCGCGCTACTGCTACTTAGAGTTGGGGGAACACCGCCGGTCGATATTTGTAGCATCGCGTTTCTGGTCGAGCACGCTACTGCTAAATCTTTATCAGCAGCGAGTTTACGCCACCCGCGCTACAACTACTTAGCAGCAGCGCTCTATTTTGAACCGCGCTGCTGCTAAGATTCTGTGTATAGGCTTTTCCCTAGTAGTGCCTAGTCACTGACCAGTGGGTCCCAGCGTCAGGTTTGACCTGGTCGACGCATGTTGACTTGCTGAGGTCAGCATGACCTAATGCTGACGTAGTAAACATTTCCTGGAATTAAAATAAATCAGAAATGATTTATAAATTTTAGAAAATGTCCTAAACTTCTAAAAATCATAGAAATTCAACCATAACTCCAAATGAAATAAATTATATATGAAAAATGATCAGAAAAATCCAATCTATCCATCTGTACCGTTTTCGTGCATGTTAGAACAACTTATGGCTGCTGTTTAGGACAAATCATATAAAGGGCATTTAAACCTTCACATATGGAGTTTGGATTTGAACCTTGGGTTCAAACCAACTTCATCTAACCTTGGTGCTAGTTGCATTAGCCCAATCAACAGCATATTGCCATGTCATGAGCATGCATCATATTGTGCATTGCATTGATTGTGTTTCTTTCTCAGCTGCCGGTAATTGCCCCCCTCTCGATAGACGTGGTTTCGACGATGAGATCGATGACACCGATGAAGAACTATACAATCTTCAGAAGTGCCAGGCAAGCAAAACCCCCTTGTTCATTCCGATACAATCCCACTCTCTCGCTCCTGCTCTCTTTTACTGCATTAGGACAACGACGTTTCAACTGTTACATGCTGCGGTAGTTGAACCCCTTTCCTTTGCATGACCTGTCATTGCCACAGTAAATAGATGAAACCCACTAGCATGAGTAGGAGTTGTTTGAGCCCTGATGTGCCTACTCATTCATGCTTGTCTGTCATGCCTGCTACTGCTTAGAGTTGAGTCAGGTCTGAATCATCGGGGATGAATCGGAGGTGTGTGAACATGTCCTACTGTGTGTGAGCTAAGTGTGTGAACACGATTTGGTAAAGGTAGCGGTGAGAGGCCATGTAGGAGTACATGGTGGGTTGTCTCATTGAAACTATCCTCAGGAACTGAGTTCTGTGTTTGTGATCCATGAACAGTTACTACCACACATTGGGTTCTGGTAACTCGGCCCCTCTCGGCTTATTAATCAACTTGATCTCTGTCCAGGAGTTGCAACTAATTTCTGGTGTTTGTAGGTAGTGCTAGTAGTCTACCAAGTGGCACCCGGTACGGGTGGGCTTGGGACAGACTAGGCATAGTGGCACGGTGTACCAAGTGGCACCCGGATGGTGGGCTTGGGAACCCTGCTCACATCGTTTGGGTCGTGAGTGACACCCCAGCCGGATCTCCTTGCGGATGGAACCCGAATAAGCGATAAACCTGGACGAGAGACTTGTGTGGTTAGTCAGGTCGTGGCCGACACCCTCGCTGGGCTTCCGCTTGAAGGTTGCCGAGTACATGTCGTGTAAACGGCGATAAGTGGTGAGAGCGTGTGTGAAGAAGTACACCCCTGCAGGGTTAACATTATCTATTCGAATAGCCGTGTCCGCGGTAAAGGACTGCTGGGTTCCCTGTACAGTTCATAGAAAAGTGAAAGTGGATACTCTAAAATACGCAAGATAAGCGTGAGTGCTATGGATGGCGTTCTCGTAGGGAGACGGGAGCGGATCCATAGTGGTGTATTGATATGGTGAATATGTGGACTTGTGTGCGCCACCTCAGAGAGTTACATTGCAGTCGTAGTTCAGGATAGCCACTGAGGCAAAGCTAGCTAGCTGTAGTTAAACCCCACCATCCCTTTGTTGATAATGATGCATATGTAGATAGTTCTGATGTAAGTCTTGCTGGGTACATTTGTACTCACGTTTGCCTATTTTATGTTTTTGCAGAGAGACTTCAGTCTCATTAGTAGTTCCGCTTGGACTTCGACGTTTAGCTTGTTACCTCAGCTACGATCTTGTGCCCTTGGCAGGATCTGGTAGTTAGTCAGGCTTCTCAGCCTTTTTCATTTGTAGTTGTCTGTACTCAGACATGTTAAGCTTCCGCATGTGCTTTGACTTGTATGCTCTGATTGTTGGGTCGTGAGACCCATGTTTGTAATATCTCGCTCCTCGAAGCCTATTGAATAAATACTTAAGTTATAGAGTCATGTTGTGATGCCATGTTGTATTTGCACATATCGAGCATATTGTGTGTATGTTACTGAAATGCTTGGTATGTGTGGGATCTGACTATCTAGTTGTTTATCCTTGGTAGCCTCTCTTACCGGGAAATGTCTCCTAGTGCTTCCACTGAGCCATGGTAGCTTGCTACTGCTCCGGAACACTTAGGCTGGCCGGCATGTGTCCTTCTTCGTTCCTGTGTCTGTCCCTTCGGGGAAATGTCACGCGGTGTCTACCAGAGTCCTGTTAGCCTGGTACAGCCTAGATTCTCTGGAGTCCTGCTAGCTCAGTTGCTACAGCCCGGATTCACTCGCTGATGACCGACACGTTCGTTGCTGGGTCATGTATGCCTGTCCCTATAAGTTAGTGCCACTTTGGGTTCACGACTAGTCATGTCAGCCCGGGCTCCTTGTCATATGGATGCTAGCGACACTATCATATACGTGTGCCAAAAGGCGCAAATGGTCCCGGACCTGGTAAGGCGACACCTATGGGAATACCGTGCGTGAGGCCGCAAAGTGATATGAGGTGTTACATGCTAGATCGGTGTGGCATTGAGTCGGGGTCCTGGCATGAGCGCGGTGCACAAGAAGATTTCATCCGCTACAAGTGGTTTGAATGAAGCATTCACAAGCCTGCTCAGAGGCTTTGAGGTACATAACGAAGAATGCATTGTTTCTTTGGCTGTGAGGCGCGCGGTAGGTGTGCTCCATATAGATAGTAGCCCCTGAGACTCTGGTTGTCTACCCTAGGCTGCAAACGGAGGATCATAACCCAATGATTTATGTTGTAAATATGTGCAGTTACCTATGGGTCCGGCCGCCGGCCCGTCCGTTGAAGTTGCCAAACTGACTAGGCAAATTGGGTCGATTGATGCCGATATCACTCTGATGAATGAGCGGCTGGATAAATCACAAGGTATGTGTCCTGTCTTTCCGTTGCATAGGAAAATATTAAGGTGGCACATATTAATGTAATATGTTCGGACTGTAGATGGTGCTGCTGCCGTGGAGGCCCTGAGGCCGGAACTTGCTCTAGCCAAGGAACAAGCTCGGGTGAGCAATGCGGCTGCCCTAAAGGCGGCCGAGGAATTGAGAGCCGAATAGGCTGCTCATCGCCGAAGCGAGGAAAAGATAGCCGAAATGGCTATCGAGTTAAAAAATGCCGCTGACCGGTATGAGCTCCTGAAAAAGGAGCTTGAAGATAAATCGGCTGACCTGAGCAAGGCACTTAATGCCACCAAGGAAATACGGACCAAGCTCAGGGGTGCGTGGGAGGAGCTTCAACGGGCCGGTAAAATCATGGCTGGGGGCTCCTATTTGCTATGGACGAAGTTCTTCGATCCGAAGTACGCTCCCCTGGATGAACGCTAGAGTTCGGCGGACGCCTACGCGGACCTGGCGAAGAGGACGGCTGATGTTGTGGAGTTCTTCAAAGATCAGGGTGAGAAGGAGGTGGAGAAGCTTTTCTGGTCGTAGTTCAATGCTCCCACTCGCCCGCTGCCGTTAAGTGATAGGATGGCTGCTGTAGCGGAGCTTCATAGGCTGTCCGGTGTTGCAATGCTGTCTGTAATAGACCATCTTTGGCCGAAGGGGCCTAAGCCGGACAATTACTTTGGTTTGGTGCAACAATTCCTTGGGGCCGTGCCTCGGATCAATGCCATGAGGAGGTCGGCATGGATAGAGGATGCGCGGATGGCCCTTGCCCGCGTTAAAGCGTATTGGACGGATATGGATGCCACTATGATAGCGTCTCAGGATCCGGTGGGGGCCAATATCCGGCCGGGCACTACTTGGCGCAGGTCACAGAGGGTGCCCGCCTGATAGAGGCGCAGTGCCCGAAGAATCTCCTATTCGAGTGATGATTAAAATCATTGTAAAAACAATGTTTTTTTATTATAAGGCTATATTTATAATGTTTGTCTGAAAATATGATTGTGTCCCCTCTGCGGCCGTTTATATATATATATATATATATATATAGGGTGGCACTATTCTGATCGCGGGATTAGAATAGTTATTTGGATCACAACAGCCCTATATAGGGCCCTGAAGACAGGTTCCCGAACTTACCTGGACTGCCAGCCCGGCTCGACAAAATCCAACCTGGACCCCGATCCCGACAGAATCCCACCTGGACCCCGATCCCGATCGAGCCGCCCCTCCCCAGTCCCCCTCCTCGCCGCTCCTCCCCTCGATCTCCGCCGTGATTCACCGTCGAAAATCCGCCAGATCGAGCGCCTACCTTCCTTCTCCAGATCCTGGCCGACGGGATCAAGCTCCGCCCCCTCCGACTCCACCTCCTACCCGACCGCCGGCGCGGGCGAGCGAGCGACGGCGGACGCCGGCGCGAGGGAGCCCGCGTCGCCTGGAGCCGGCAGAGCTGGCGAAGCCGCCAGATTTCTGCGATGAACGGCCGCCATGGACTTCCGGAAGCCTCATCCTCGGTCCATCGTCACCGCCAGACGGCTTGGCAGTGCTCGTGACGGCCAACGCGCAACCTACGGCGAACAGCAAACCCAAGGAAGCATCTCAGCGGAGGCCGCATCAGCGGCGCCTTCAAATCTAAGAACTGTACATGAACTTCCTCCCTGATCTTGCATTCTTCTTCAATCTTGCCTTCTCTGACCTTCTTGCTTCGTGCAGATGAACTTCGCGCCCCCTGCAAGACATGGATTGCCATGGGATTCCTCTCATACCTCCACGACGAATTGTTCTCAAGGCGGCCTATCATCTGCTAGTAAAAGGTTGGCCGAACTTCTAGCCAGGGTATGGTTGAACTTCTTCCTTCCTTCGGTTTGTTATTTGCTTACAACTATGTGAAGTTCAGGTGGTGTGTGAGCATCAGTCCAGGCTACAAAAGCTTTTTGTAAAATCCGCCTGCTTACAACCATGTGAAGTTCTGGTAGTGTGTGAGCCTCAGTCCAGGCTACAAAACAGAATTGTAAAATCTGCCTGCTTAAAGGCATGTGAAATTCAGGTAGTATGTGAGTCTCAGTCCAGGCTACAAACACTATAAAATCTGCCTGCATTCACATTCACAAGTGGAAAAGCAATGTGAAGTTCAACTAGTAAGTGTGCTAGAGTTCAGGTTGGAAATGTATCTAGTTCTGTGCAAAACAAAAATAAAGGAAAATAGAACATACATGTGATATCACATGAAGGTCAGGTTGGTATGCACTAGCAGTCCAACCATTCAAAAAACTCATGAAGATTCAGGTTTTTTAACTATAGACAATATTTCCCCTTTGCAAAACAAGAAGTTCAGGTTGTGGAGAGTGCTCAGTTCAGGTACATATAAGTAATCTAATATTGCAGAATTAAAAAACAGGATGTGAAGTTCATTCTGTGAAGGGTGGTCAGTTCAGGTACAAAGGCATTGGCAGATGCTCACTTCAGTGCATAGTGTGATGTCTCTCACCACTTTTATATGAGAAGTTTAGTCTATGGATAATGCTAAGTTCGGTTATGAAGGTATATGCAGATATAACTTGTGTGCTAACAGACATTTATTCCTTTAATGTCAGCAAGACGAGAGACGCATGAAGAAGCTTAGAAGTTCCCACCAGCAAGTACACAATGCAAAGCCTGTACGCATTGCACCACCCTCTCAATGGGTCACACCTCAAACGCACCAACAACATTACCAACCTGCTCCAGACAAAAAATGGACGACACCAGAAACACACAGATACTCCCAAGAAGCTGGGTCACAGCCCTATCCGCACAAGTTTGCGCCTCCACCTAATTGGGTGACGCCGGAAATCCCCCGCGGATTCTTTGTATCCACCAGCAGACTCCCAAGCACGCCGATGGAGGAGGGGGTTAGCTCAAGTCCTGCGTGTAACTCTGGAGGTTATCCTGGTGTGCCTCATCAACGCCAAAGCGAAGCAACTAAACCGGATCCCAGGACAAATCCAACAGCAACACACACACGGAGGAGAGTGATCTGCACACTACCACCGTTTGATCCTGCTGCTGATGCTACAAGTCAGAATTGTACAGGGCAAAAGGTAGATGGATTGCTTCACAGAACAAAAGAGCAAACCAAGACCAGGATCGCAATACCTCCACAACCACCTCAAGCAAAAAGGACGCAAACAAGAGAGAGGCCATCTTCAGCCCTACTTCCTCCTCGTGATCCACTGCTGCATCCTGCTATGATTACTCCTCCATGCCCCATCCCAGAGGGACAACAGCCGACACCGGCGGAGTTGCGATCATACACGCACGTAAGTGAAACAAAAAATATTTATATACCCATCTTGTATTATCTGCAAATTTCTGCTCCCTCTAGAATAACAAGTTCATAAACTGCATTTTAAGGTGTTGTTTGGATTTTTTTCTTTTTCTGCAGACGCCAGATCTACCGGATTATCTAATACCAAGACTAAAGATGTGATTCAAGGATGTAGAGAAAGCAAGGGAATTTTATAATAGATACGCCAGACACGCTGGTTTTGGAATCAGGAAGACGGGTGGAAATGACAACCACAAGTATTTTGTTTGCGCCTTCCAAGGGATACACACATCTTCAGTTTCAGAGGCCAGCAGGAAGCGAAACAAAACATCGCAGAGGACAGGCTGCAATGCAAGAATGAGGGTGAAGGTGTAGGAGGATGGCACATGCGTGGCATTGGACATTGAGTACAATCATAATCACCAGCTCATGCAAACTGATGACATGCTGGTGTTTTTGCACTCACACAAGAATTATGACCCCACTATATTGGAGTACGTAAAGCTCTTGCAGTACCATGATGTCAAGCACACGACAATCATGTCCATGCTATCTGAAAATGAAGATGGAAGCTACTTCCTAAGCATGACCGGACGAGACCTGCTAAACCAGTAAGTACTCAAACACCAACATACTGCAATGAAAAAATAGCATCCTAGCTCACAATCATTTGCTAGCAAAAAATAAACAAATGCATATTTGCATGTGATTTGCAGGAAAGCCATGAATGCAAAGAAAGATGATTTGGATGATGTATTGAAAATTGTTTCATTCTTCAAAGACATGAAGGCGATAAATGATGAGTTTTTCTACGACATCCAAGTGGACAAGGACAAGTCAATTAAAAACATTTTCTGGTCCAATGCAAGCTGCCGAGGAGCCTATCAAGACTTCGGCGATTGCGTAACATTCAACACAACTTACAAGACCAACAGATTTCATATGCCCCTGGGAGTGTTTGTTGGAACAAACCATCACTTGCAGTCAACGATATTTGATGTTACCCTGATAAGAGACGAAGATGCAAAGTCATCAAGTGGCTGTTCGATACATTTCTACAGTGCATGAACAACAAGCACCCAACTTGCATTCTAACAGGCGAGTTCAAATAAAAAACTCCTCAAGTTTCATCATCTTTCCAGTCTATGGGTTTGTATTGGGTATATTTGGTTTTATCTGAAAATAATATACAGCAAGCAGTTCAACCACTGTTAGCAGAGTAGTCCAAGCAAAAAACAGTAGAAGAAAGCAAATTTTTTCTGTCACTTGTTTACAAAATAATATACAGCAAGCAGTTCAACCACTGTTAGCACAGAAGTCCAACCAAAAAACAGTAGAAGAAAGCAAATTTTTTCTGTTACATGTTTAGAAAAAAACTAGTCATGAATGTGAAGTTCAAGTACAGGAATCATAGAAGTTCAAGGATAAAAATATGTTTAGAAAAAAACATGTAGCATGTTCAGAAAAATATAGTTATTTATGTGAAGTTCAAGCATTGGTACCACAGAAGTTCAAGAACCCTGCTGTAAGGAAAAATACATGTGCCATTTTTAGATGGTCATGTTGCTTCATCTGAAGTTCAAGTACTTGTACAACATAAGTTCACCATCAGTACAAAAAAAGAATCAAGTTTCATTTTTTTAATTCATGCAGACCAACGCCCATCGATGGCGAAAGCTATACCACAATCATTTCCAAACACCGTCCACAAGCTATGCCGTTGGCACATCTTGAAAAAGTATAGGGAATACCTCGCGTTGCTGTACAACAAGTACAAAACATTCAAAGAGGAGTTCACAGCTATATTAAACTGGCTGCTGATGCCAACGGAGTTTGAAGATGCATGGGCTAAACTCGTGCACAAGTACAAACTGGAGAACAACCAGATGATGATGCAGCTCTGGAGTGATAGGAAGATGTGGATTTCAGCATATTACAAGAACATTTTCTGTGCTAGAATGACTTCCACACAACGAAGCGAGAGCATGAACCACGTGCGAAAAGAAAGGGTTTGTCAAGGGGACCCAGAACCTACACAAGTTTGCTAGGCGGGTCAATGCTTGCATACAAACTCGGATGCAGAAGGAGAACGAGCAAACAATGACCAGCATGGTAAGACGACAAAGTACAAAACACCCCCATCATGTTCTGTTTTGCCTTGAACATGTGCACTTTGAATTTTTTTAAAAATGAAACCCATGACTCTGCCTCGACTAATACCTCACTTTTTGACATGTGCAGACCAATCCTGTGACAAAAACAACCTACGGCTACGAGGAAGACATGTCCATCAAGTACACGAGAGCAGTGTACACGGAGATGACGAATAGGATGAGAAAGGCAACGCTATTCCGCGCAAGGCGTGCATCAGAGCCAACTAAGTACCTTGTGTACTACCACAACAAGCCTGTCCATGATGATGAAGAAAGATTTTCCTGGTCAAAGCATGAATTCCAGGTTGTAGCTGACCCAGAGAATGAAATATACGAGTGTGAATGCAAGCTCTGGACACACACAGGTGAGCGAAAAAACAACCTCATTAAATAGATAGACTGGTAGTATCATATCAAAATTTATGAAACTCATTGCTGGCTCTCAAACTATGCATTCTGCATTCATCACAAAAATGCAGGCCTGTTCTGCCTTCACATCATGAACATACTTGACTACCTCTAGCCTAACAATTTTCCAAACAAGTATATCCTCAAACGGTACACAAAGACTGCAAGATCACAACCAACTTTTGATACAAGGGACTACAACACAACGGCATCGGATGGCAGCTCAAGGCTATCGAAGCAAGACATATTGCTGCAGCTGAATTTGATGGTTAACAAGAAAGCGATGAGATGTGACCAGCAATATGACAGAGCATACTATGTTCTCAAGAGGCTTGTGGAAGAGCTTGATGCAATACATTCAGCAAATCAAGCGGATGCTGATGAAAGGATGGCTGAAGAGGACGCTGCCATTGAAGATGACCTTCATTATTATGCAGCTGAAATGCTCAACGCCGCTGCTGAAGCCAGCCAATACAAGCAGGGTGATGGCCAGTCAATGGAGCTGCGACAGCAAGAGACGATGAAATTGCCGTTGTATTCTGAAACAAAGGGTAGGAAGAAAATTACTGCAGCAAAGAAGAGTGACAAGAGAGCTCAAATAAAGGCACCACCTGCAGGAAGAGTCGTCGTGCGCGACGAGAACGGAGTGCCACTTGGACACAGGAAATGCAGTGTGTGCAACCAGGTTGCGAGACACAATAAGCTGACCTGTCCAACACTCTTGGAAAGAAACAATGCTGAGGAGGTCCAGCAACCCAAAGTTCAGAAGCAACAGACCAAGGTTATGGAACAAAAGAAGGGACCACACCCACAAAAAGCAAGCAGCAGGCTTTGTAGCATATGTAAGCAGTATGAACCACATAATGCAAGAACATGCCCGCAGCGTGCAGATGCTCAAAAGACAAGCAAAATACCAGAGAAGAAACAGAAAACAAGACCTATAGCCAACAACAAGAAGGTGGTGGAAGATGAAGAGGAAGACGAAGACGAAGACAACGACGAAGAAGAGGAAGACGAAGATGAAGAGGAAGTGGAATGCGACGACGAAGAGGAAGAGGAAGACGACGGTGAAGAGGAAGAGGACGAAGAAGAGGAAGAGGTACATGTCAAGAAAAAACCTCTACCACCAAAGCCTAGGAGGAGCGCAAGGCTGATGAACAATTAAAATAGGTCAATTAACAGAATGCAAACTTATGTAATGTCAATGTGCAGAATATTATGCCATCATCCGCTGGTAACATACACTCGGAAGTTCAAGTAATATTACTACAGAAGTCCTGGTATGTTATGAGAGGAAGTGATGTGCTGGTCATGTATTCCATGAAAGAGAAAGCATTAATAAATTGAAAAACATACACTCTGAAGTTCAAGTAATATTACTACAGAAGTCCTGGTATGTTATGAGAGGAAGTGATGTGCTGGTCATGTATTCCATGAAAGAGAAAGCATTAATAAATTGAAAAACATACACTCTGAAGTTCAAGTAATATTACTGCAGAAGTCCTGGTATGTTATGAGAGGAAGTGATGTGCTGGTCATGTATTCCATGAAAGAGAAAGCATTAATAAATTGAAAAACATACACTCTGAAGTTCAAGTAATATTACTACAGAAGTCATGGTATGTTATGAGAGGAAGTGATGTGCTGGTCATGTATTCCATGCAGACTGCAAGCAAGAACAAAAAAATGAAAAACATACAATGTGAAGTTCAAGTAAGATTACAGTGAAAGTTCTGGTATATTATGGCAGGAGGTGCTCGTGTTGTATTCCATAAAGAGCAACCAACAAATAATCATACAGTTTTGGAGTTTAACTCAGCTTACACAAGAAGTTCTGGTATATAAAATCGATGTAGGAAAAAATATGCTTAAAAAAGAAAGTTTCACCGCATAAACTAAGGTTAGCAAGCCTAAGACAATGCGTTCAACTGCGAAGTTCTGTTTGGATACGTGCAGAAGTTCAAAAGATAAAGAAACATCAACAATATTTCTGCACAAAGTTATAGCTGAAATACATTCGCACTTGAAAAAACACAAAAAAATATATAGATTTTATGCAAAACCATACATATTGATTGGGTTGAAAATTACCAATACATTACACAACACAGAAATATCCTCTCCATCTGAAACCAGCAGCCTAGCTCCATATGTTGGGGCCCAAAAATAAACAACATAAAAAATCAAGCAGTTCAACCATAACCGAGGGAGAAGTTCAGGTACATCTGTTGTGGCAAAAACATTCAACACATGGATACTGAAAACAATGCAGTACATTGAAAGTCACAAAGCCAAATCATTCTTCACACCAAAATACATTTGTCCACAATATCATAAGTAATAGTGCTGCACCTATAGATACGCAAATCACTAAAAACATTCTTACACCCAAATCTTTACGGAATTGTTCCAATCATTATCAAACCTAAAAATCTGTACTAAATCAAATCTACAATGGAACTAATGCTTCGAATTCACGGGCCAAAGGACTGGATCTCTTTAGGGAGCTCTGAATGCATGACTTCATTCTTCTCGCTAAAAATCAGAGAGTCCATGAACTCGGCCTTCCAGTCATCTGCAGCAGCCTGCAAACAAAAGAAAGGTGAAAACGATGGTTTAGTAACGCATATCTAAAACCACAGAAGGAGCGTCGCACAAAAAAAACACAAGAAAAATCAAAGGATGATGAGACAAGAACAAAGACAGAACATACCTCAACATCACCAAAATCGTCAACAATCTCATCGCCGTCATACGAAGAGCTGAACTTCACGGCAAAGAAACCACAATCGTTACTCTTCTGCTTCGGAACATCGATGAAAGTCGGCCTCTTTGCAATAGTCACCCAGTTAGGCTGCTTGCTCGCCTTGTATGCAGCCTTGCCGTACACCTCCTCGAGCAATCCAACAAATCTCTTCATCTACCAGAAATATCAAAATTAGACGAAGTCAAAAATAGTTAAGTTCAGGTACATAAAAAAGTGACACCTGCGTAAGATCCACTAAAACAAAAATAGCAGAAGTTCAACTTCTAAATGATAGTCAGTTCAAGCAGTATTACCAAAACAGAGACAGCAACATATTTTGTAAACACAAGGCATAATAAACTTCGTGTCAAACAAGAGAATGTGAAAGGATGTCCAGGCTAAGAAACACTCACGATATTTTGGCAGTCCCCGTGGAAACTCGAACGCGACGTTTCCATATTTTCGTAAGAAAGTGAGTCGAGGATGTTAATGCTCCCACGATATCGATTCACCACGTACACACTATAGTGTGCCATTGTGCCAATTGGCTTGAATAGAATCATTAAAACCTGCAAGAATGAAAGGACCGGTGAACACAAACTATAAAGCATATGCACTGAAGAAACGGCATGAACAAAAACTTATTGACAAACTCAGCAAAAGGATGCACATGAAATTAAGAAAAAAGCAAGATTTATGAAAAACTAACCAGCTTTGCGTTAAGAAGGTCTTCTTCCTTGCGAATAAACATTGGGAGGAGACCAGCATATTTTTTTGCATCAAACTTTGGAACTGTTGCGGAGAAGAAATCATACTCCAGGCAGTATTGTGCATTCACCAAAACACAATTAAAACACCTCACAGATGCCACTACAACAAAACTAAGGCAAAAAAAGGAGATAGGGGTGCAAAGAACTAAAACCTGTATGAAGTAGGGACTAAGTACAACCCTGTCAGGATTAGAGAATATCTCAGAGGTCTCCGGGTTTTCCTTCCACAAATTTATGAGATAATCCATTATGTCTCCTTCCATCTGCTGCCCATCACCGAAAAGCCTATAAAAGAAATCTCCTGTGAGGTCTATCACATTCCCAGGGATGGTAAACATGCAGAAGCTTGTCCTGCAGAATACAAAAGGATGGTAAAACTATATATTAGAAGTTCAGATACAACAACAAAACAGAAGTCCATTCACTATAACTCAAAAAAGGCAAGAGGAGACATAAAACAGAAGTTCATATACTAAAACAATGGCAGTTCAGACAATACAACAACACAAGTTCAGACACTACAAATCATAGGCATGGGAACGACAGATGAGGGTAACTCACCCAGAATACTTCTCCAGTCCGTCTTTACTCAGCACATACTGTTTCAACTTTCGGGCCTCGGATAGATGAGGGTAACTGTATTTTTTCAGAAGAGGGACAGGAGAACGCCACTTCAAAGGCAATCTTGATGCTCGCTTGGAAGTAGTTATGTTCCCAGACTCAACTGCCGGATTCCTCCTGGTCATCACTGCATTCTTCCCACCTCTACCAGCAACAGTTCCAGCAGCACGTTTAGCATTCTTCGGGTAAGCAATCTTCTCAAAATCATCATCGGACGAAATAACTTCTACTTCGGCTGCTTCGACTGCATCAGCCTTCCTGTAGCATGGGGTTTTTGGAGTACCACGAATACGGCCAGCCTGCTCCCCCAACTTGGAAGGAATGAGGGTCCGAGGTCTATCATCTTCTATCGGAGCTGTACTCATCGGTTGCTCCCTAGGCTGGTATTCCTGTGACCCGAGGAATGAGTAGTGGTAATCGGTCAACTCCAACGGATCCACTGTCAAATAAAAAAAAAGAAGAGAAAACATCACCATTAAAATACAAACTGAAGTTCAGGAACATCACAATGTGCAGTCCAACTAATGAAGATGACATGGTTACTACTCAAGCTGACCTAAAAAAATTAGTTGCAGTAAAAAACTAAATTATGTCCAGGCATAACCAGAGGCACAGTTCGAGATAAACCGATGAACTCGAAATCATTCAACTACAGCTAACAAAAACCATAGAAAGCCATCATCTCTCAAGTTCAATTAGAAAATAAAAGATATGAAGTTCAGGTAGAATAAAAGATGAAGTGAAGGTAAGCAGTCCAACTTCCAAAATACTTACATGTGTAGTAGCCAAACAGAGATAGGAAGTCTGTCTCAAACAGGTTAGAAGAAGCCATTGAGTACAGCCATGTCTTCCTGATATCCCCGATATTCTCATGGGAATAATTTGCAAGAACCCCGTCATGATACGAATTAACATTCGTAAGCATGAAGAAACCGCAGTCGATACTGCCATCAAACGAAGTAAAAAGAATAGTGTTAGAACAGAAAAAAGAAAGCCAACGAATTAAACACGTCATAGCTTAAGTACAACTACAGTTAAACACATGAGATAAAAGAGAAAAAGTGGAACTCATACTTGTTTTGCTGCTGGTGGACATCAATCCAATCCAGAGGGAAATCGTCGATGCTAACTGGATGAAGGGTGTCTCCCTGTCGTTGCTGGCATCCTTCCAAAGCCTCTTGATGTTGTCGGTCATCTGCCGAAACAGGCGTACCGCACAATCATCTTTTGGTCCATAGTAGGAATCCAGAAGCTGGAACCTTGAATTCTTCAGGTCAAGGAATACAGACACCCAATGACCGACACCACCCATGGAAGCAGGAACCTCAGGCGGGTCAAAAGTAGGGAAAACAACCTGAAGCACCATAAACACGCGAATCATTAAAAAATGAGAATTAATATCAGAACGGTACAAAAGAAAAATAAAACAAAATATTAACACGCACTGCAAAACTAATACAGAGGCAAAGAACAAGATATTGCATACCGAATCATGTGCATCCATGCTATCTGGACCACTCGCCATGAAGTACTTCCTCACACACGAATCAAATTGACCTCTGAAAATCTTGTCCTAAAATAATGCAGGCAACACCAACATATGAAAAAAATACAAAAACGAGACAAACAAGTTTAAACTAAAAAAATAGTAGGGGAAAACGGAAAAGAAATCACTGTATGGTTGACTTACACAAACCCAATACGGCAGGATGAGTTTGTCTGATCCCTGGTACTTCGCACGTAAACAGTAGAGTGCACACTCAGCCACATTAGACCGAAGCATTCCGCGAGGACCAAAAGATACTGCAACATCTTCAACAGTGGCTTCACACTCCTTGTTTTGGAACATAATCATTGATCTAAAACAAAGCGAACAGAAAGTAAAAGAAGGTCAGCATCAGGAAACTCAGGAAGTTCATAACACATGTTAGCACAGAAGTTCAGCTATATCACAACAGGCAGTACAGTACAAAAGAGGCCAGAAGTTCAGCACCAGAGAAATAAAAAAACAAGAAGTTCAGGTACATAGAGTTGGGAAGTTCAGGTAAGAAACCACAGGCAATTCATAGGGGGTACATGGATGATATAAATATTGAGCAGCTACACTCACCTCTTGGAACGATCATTCCTAAGCCTAGTTACACTGTAATAAAAGTCATCAACCTTCTTTCGAACGACGGAAAGGTCGCTATCTGCTCACCAAAAAGAAAATAGTAATTAACATAAACACTCAAAAGCACATAAGCACATCTCAGCTGCTACATCAGAAAAAGGATAAAACCACGGCATCATACACATCACAGCACATGCATTACAAACATCCACCCACATAGAAAAACAGGTTCACTTAACATTCTTTACAACCCACACGGCAAACAACAAAACCAGAAGTTCAACCTAGACCACATAGGCAGTTCACAGGGGATATCATGGACTAAAAAACAAACAACAAAGAGGGGAGGGGATGGGGAAAGAAGAGAGAAGCATGCTCCTCTCTTCATGGATCCTTGCCTAGACCAGCGACAGCATTGGAATGATCAACCTCCTCTCCATAGCTATCGCTTTCGGTATCTTCATCGTCGTCTTCAGTAGACTTTGCAGCGTCGTCGGGAAGGACACCAGCAGCAGCTGTAGCAACCGAAGAATCTGAAACAAGAAAAACATTTGATTGTGCCTGTGCAGCATCAACATCAACTGATGGCTCTACTGCAGCAGACTACTCCGGGCTTGCAGCAGTACTACCACCCCAGCATCAACATCAACTGATGGCTCTGCTGCAGCAGACTTCTCCGGGCTTGCAGCAGTACTACCACCAGTTTGTACAGCAGACTCAACATGATCTTTCTCCAAAATAATGTCTCCAGTCGTCTTGCCCTGCTCAGCACCAGAAACCTCAGCGCCAATGGACGACTGAGGTTCAGTCAGGACCACCCCATCGGAGCAGCCGGTGCCTGAGACGGACATGTCTGCAGCCTTCTCTGGAGCAACACTAAAATCATCATTCTGCTGCTCCAAAAAGAAACAAAAAGTCATTAAAAATGGGCTGACTGAAACTCATGCACAGGGGCAGCAAGTGCGTCTCAGGGGCAACAAGACAAATGGACAAGAAAAAATGGTACCTTATTTTCACTGCCATGAACCACATCAACTAATACATCACTAGAGGGGCAAGGATCATGCACAGGATCATCTTCATGCACAGGTAAAACATCCTCCCTAACCCCAGCACCATCATCAACAGCCTAGAAAAACAATCATGTACAAAACAGATACCTAATCAGCAAAAAGTTCATGTTGCATAATCAGAGAAGGTCAGGTATCACAACTGGCACATAACGGAAGTCCAAATACAGTAAACATAGTAGACCAGATATCAAACTACCATTAAGATGCAAAAGAAGGCAAAAAAGGGAAAGTCATCAAAAGTCATAGAAGTTCAAGTGTAGAAGCACTTGAAGTTCATTTCATATAAACAGAGAAGGTCACCCAGGAAAAAATACTAGTACCAAAAAGAAAAAAGACTAGAAAATAATCATGTAGAAAACAAGTACCTAATCATCAGAAGTTCATGTTACATAATCAGAGAAGGTCAGCTATCACAACTGACACATCATGGAAGTACAAATACAGTAAACATAGCATATAACATACTACACTACCATAAGATACAAAAAGGAACAAAAAGGGCCAGTCATCAAAGCCATAGAAGTTCAGGTGCATAAGCACTTGAAGTTCAGGTCCTATAAACAGAGAAGGTCACCCTATAACTGCATAACAGTTGTAACTCAAAGCTAACAATGAACACTAGTGCAAAAAGAAATATCAAAAGCCAACATAAAACAAACCTCTTCGGTACGCTCCACATGGCCTCCTTCACGACCCAAATGAGCGGGATCCTGCCTCTGAATCTCTCTCACAACAACACTCGCCTCATCTTCAAAAGGCTTGCATCGGGCGTCCTGCATTTCCTTCTCGGTAAGATATTTAGCTTCAATCAACAAAAGCTCCTTCGAAGACTCAGCATCAAAACCGTGGCCGGGAGGAAGAATACCATCCACACGACTAAGGCGCTGAACGGTTGTCGGAACACGAGCCATCTCTCCACAAACAGTTTCCAGAAGTCCATCAATCCTAGAAAGGGAAATATTCGCAGCATCGAACAAACTCTCGGAAGAAACGCCACCTTCAGCACTCACACGGGCAGAAGAACCTCCTGGATCTACAAGGGGGCACCAGTGTTAACATCCCGCGAGAATTCAAATCTCGGAGGACTTCCACTACATAGGCCAGCGGCACGAGGCATAGTAAGAACAGGGCGTTCGATGACCCTAAAGAACACAACCTCAGCCTGTGTCTTCCACTGCATATATGAAAGCAAAAATCAACATGTCGCACAACAAATGGAAAAACATGGTAGCAGAAATACAGAAGACAGTAGCAGAAGTTCAAGTTAGTACCACAAAAGTTGATACTGAAAAAAAATGACAAGGAAAAAAAGGAAGAACAATCAGATACACAAACTACACCAGAAATTCCAATAATGCCTACACACGCAGTACATTTCAGAAGTCAAACTATGTCTACATGGGCAGTACAACAACGTATGACCAGAAGTTAACATGCTTTCAAAAATGTTAGAGAATTTACATAGCAAAAGTTCAAACATGCATGTGCAACAACAAACTTTAGCTTATTTCATATGAATATAACCAGAAGTTCACATATGTACACAAAGGCAGTAATACCATATAAGCGAAGCAGTTCAGCAAATTTACCCCCGTCTATATGAAACAGAAGGTCATCTATGTACATAGCAGAAGTTCAACCATGCACACAAAAGGCAGTACTAACTACACAGTAAAGAAGAAACACTCACAGGTAGTCTCCCAAACACCCAGTTGGCTGGGTCGTCATCACCTTTCCTGACCAAGTCAGCCGCAGCGAGCTCAAGAAGCTTGGCCTGATCCATGTAATTGATGCGAGGCGTCCTCAAGTCAACATTAGGCGCCTTGCCAATGATAAGGCAGTCCAGGTACATAAGAAGCGGCGCGATGGCACAACCTGTGACAGCTTTTCCTCTGCTAGTACCTTGCTGATACCTAATAACAGCACTTCGAAGGTCATCAACAACCAACTGGCAGTAGTCCATATCTGCCATATCCTCAAACACAAGATTCTCAGCCATTGCTGCCTCCCTGGACACTCGTGTAGACGTTCCAGGGATAACCACCTTCATGAAAACAATCAGGTAAAACACCTACAGAGCAAGATCATCCTTCGTCTCATCCTTCAAAAGATCCGCGAGGATATAACGCAGATCCTTTGTCTTGATGTCGTCACTCCTAGCGTACCCAAGCTTGCCCTTCAACCTCATAACAGCGTCATCAAACCCATCACTCGAAGGCCTAGGAGGGCTATGATTACCTTGAGGGAATCCAAACAGATGGTGAATAGCATCACTTGTAATACGCAGAACCTTGTTCGCCTCACCCATGTCAAGAACCATGGTTGCAGGGTCAATCCTCATGTAGATGTTGCCCATCAAAGGACGAGAAATGTTGGAATCAACCTTCAGGTCAAACACACAACCAAAACCAGCCTTGATAACCCTCGTCTTGTGCCTAGGCTGTAGCTTTTTCGCACACGTCTTCACCTCTCCTAGTGAGCAGCGAACCGTCTTGTTAAAACGTTTCGCCTCACCTCCTCCTAGGCCACCTTCTTCGGGCGCTTTGCATTCTCTCTTCCTCCTCTCAGGCCGCTCCACAAGCTGATACTGGAAAAAATGAGATACACAATGTGACACACAAGCTACACCATAATTCCAATAGTGCCTACAAAATTACACGCTCGGTACATTTCAGAAGTCCAACTATGTCTACATAGGCAGTATAGCCATGTATGACCAGAAGTTAACATGCTTTCAAATTGTTTGCAAATTTACATAGCAAAAGTTCAACCATGTACAACAAGGCAGTAATGAAACATGTATCTCAGAAGTCCAACTATGTCTACATAGGCAGTACAACCATGTACGAACACTAGTTAACATTCTTTCAAGAATGTTGGAAATTTAAAAAGTAGAAGTTAAACCATATACACTAAGGCAGTAATCAAACATCTATACCAACAAGTTAAACTAATTTATTCATGTATTATACCCAGAAGTTCAACAATGTACACAAAGGCAGTAATACCGTAAAAGCAAAAACACATCGGCTAATTTATTCGTCTATACAGAGATGGAGCAGAAGGTCATCTATGTACGCCAAGGCAGTGCTAAAAACAATAAGACTACAGCAATAGCAACAAATGCTCTAAAAAACAGTAAACATGAGACATTCATACCTAAGTAGCGGCAGCGTCATCATCGACGTCGTCCTCATCATCAGCATTGAAGTCAGCATCATCCTTGTCTTCTGGATTAACACGAGAACGCTTCTTCGCACCCTTGTTGACCTTTGCAGGTGGAACCTTGCACTTCACGCCGCATTTCTTCCCCTTAACAGATGCACCAGCACCAAGCGGAGAAGGTGTAGGCGCGGCAGTGGCAAGCACGCGAGGACTACGGCGTAGCATACCACCAAGGCCTAACCCTTCATCTTCAACAACTTCTGCAGGCCTTGAAACACGTGGGCTCTGCCGAGGAGTAACTGCACCAACTACTAGCTTCCTCGCAACAGTCTTCTTGATTTTCTTCTTAACAGGGATAACAGTGCCAGCACTACCACATGGCACGTCTTCCTCAACAGTGAGCTCAGCCGCACAAACAGATCCAGGAACATCAGAACCTTTGTCAAGGCGGGCCGACCACTTCTTGTCAAAATCTTCTTGCTTCTTCCTCTTACGTTGGTCCTCCAGGAGAAGCTGAAGAGGCACATCCTCGGCATGCGTGACAGGTTCAGTGCCATCAACAGACTGCGACTGCGTCTCTGACATCTGAAGAGAGCACAAAGGATCCTGAACGGGATCACAACCTTTGACTGACGGAGCCTCTTCCTCAGCAGCAGCAGGGGTTTCTGATAAACCCAAATCAGATAAAACATCATTGATGGTGTTCAAAGCTTCCTCCTCTGTCAACACATCTGCAAAAGAACACAAAAAATCGAAGCAAAAAATTAAAAAAAAAGTCAGGAACAAAAACAAGAAACCCCTGCTAACACACTGAAAAGAAAAGGCGTTTCACATACTAGTTGTTGCAAGAGCCGCAGAAGCAAGATCCTCAAGGCTTGAAATATTCTCAAGGCTCGAAGCAACCTCGGCAATCACAGTCAAAGGGATAATGGGTGTTTTAGCCGCATCAGATATTGGAGCATCAGTATTAACCTCTGAAGCTCCATCTTGATCGCAGGCATTTTTTCAGAACTATTCAACTCATCACCAACTACAAAAAATGCAAGTAAAAAAATGCAGCTGAGTTCTAATCCGCAATCCTACACCAAAAGGACTTCTACTTTTACAACAATGTCCAATACCCAGAAGTTCAACAATACCTAACAAAGCAGTAAACACAAAAAATAACAAAAAAATCTACAAACTAAACCCTAAAAACACTCTACACCAGAGGTGCTACTACATACATCATGAATGTCCAGAAGTTCAACAATACATAACAAAGCAGTAAAACAAAATGTTCATAACAGAAGATCAACCAAAATTAAACTACGTGACCCAAGCAAATAGCACATAAAAAAGACGTAGCATGACCATGAATAGTATTTCACAGGCAAACTAAATACCAATGCCATGAAGATTATAACAACAAAACAAAAAACAAAGATATACATTTTAAACATGAAATGGCACACACATAAACTATGTCTAACAATTCATACACACAAAACTTGTTAGAAGTTCACACTACTAAGACTGGCAGTCCAACAAAAATACCAAATGAAGATATGGGCAGACACATATAACAAAACTACTATTTAAAAAAATATACAACTACATTAAGATACCCGGAGATGATTTTGAAGCCATGGCAACACAACCGCCTCGATGAATACCCAAACACTAGAACAACCTGTAAAACACAGAAGATGAATTCCATATAATTAGCAATTACAAAAACATACAACAAAATGCAAAAAAGGAAACTGAATCAAACACTAGAACAAACTACAAACAACTAGAACCAACTACAAACAACTAGAACCAACAAGTATGAAATAGATGACAGCAGCACATATAGGCAAGCACAACAAAAAAACTTATCCAGAAACTAACTACAATGTCCCAAACATAATCTAGACCTCCAAATCCACAGCACTAATGCCATTAGATACAACAGATCTAGCATTAGCAATGACACCACAACCTCTCTGACATGCACCTGACTGCTAAAATCAACAAAGGGGAAATGAAAATCCAAACACAAGCATGTCACAAACAAATCTGGCTGCGGGGGAATGAATTCCAACCAACACACGCCCAAGAACCCTACCTAATGTACCACCAAACCATCAGAAAAAAGGGGCTAGGAGGCGGACGCGAGAGCAAACAGAGCAAACAGGGCAGGCCTCCACAGATCTGGCGAAAGAGAATACAAGCATTAGGGGGAAGGGGGCGGGGCGCAGCGTTTGTACCTCTCCAAGCACGAATCCGTGGCGGTTCTTCACTCCCCACAATGCCACGCGCAAGCAGTTGCCGCCCTCACTTCAGAGCAGAGGAGAGCGGGCTGGGCGAGGGAGAGTGCGGGGCGGGGGAGTAATAGGAGCGGGGGAGTGCGCCGGTTACTCCACTCGCGAGCGCACGGGACAGGGGCGGAGGGATCGTGGGGAGTAGCAGTTGAAGGAGGCAGCGGAGCATCGGAGAGGGAAGAGAGAGCGAGCGACAGAGGGAGGGGAAATTTCTGACAGGTGGTGGCGAGGGAGATGGCCAGTTAATGCCTATCTGTCGTGGGACTTGCAGCCACACCAAATTTACAGTTTTACCCCCCAACAGCTAAAATAGTAAATACATGCGTAGATAAAATAAATGCACCATTTTAATGCATCTATTATGATGATATCCTCAGAACCAAAAAATAGATGGCAAAATACACTACTAAAGGAAGAAACATACATACATAAATATGCCCATAAAAAACAAGAGAAAAGAAGCTCAAAAGATAAAGAACAGAAGTTCAAGTACTCTAATAAAAGAAGTAAAGCAATAAAAATAAATAAACCACAAAGAAACAAAAAGAAGAAGTTCAAGTACAAAAACAGATGAAGTTCATATGTAACCCTAAAACCCTAAGATAGATAGTGGGGTCACGGATGTGACGGACTCGCCTCCGCATGCGACGACGCGGCACGCCGCGTCATCGACTGCTCCGGCTCGTTCCTGTCTCGGCCTCGCAGGGGAAGGGGAGGGGGGGTCCCGACCCCCCCTCCCCCCCTGCTAGGCCTCACGCTATCGCATTGCTGCGCGCTATGATTTGACAGGACGTAATGTGGTTATTCTGTTTCCACCCCCACCGCACGCACCCTAAACCCTAAAACCCTAAGATAGATAGTGGGGTCACGGATGTGACGGACTCGCCTCCGCATGCGACGATGCGGCATGCCGCGTCGTCGCCTGCTCCGGCTCGTTCCTGTCTCGGCCCCACAGGGGGAGGGGGGGTCCCGACCCCCCCTCCCCCCTGCTCGGCCTCGCGCTACCGCATTGCTGCGCGCTATGATTTGACAGGACGCAATGTGGTTATTCTGTTTCCACCCCCCACCGCACACACCCTAAACCCTAAAACCCTAAGATAGATAGTGGGGTCACGGATGTGACGGACTCGCCTCCGCATGCGACGACGCGGCACGCCGCGTCGTCGCCTGCTCCGGCTCGTTCCTGTCTCGGCCTCGCAGGGGAGGGGAGGGGGGGTCCCTCCCCCCCTCCCCCCCCTGCTCGGCCTCGCGCTACCGCATTGCTGCGCGCTATGATTTGATAGGACGCAATGTGGTTATTCTGTTTCCACCCCCACCGCACGCACCCTAAACCCTAAAACCCTAAGATAGATAGTGGGGTCACGGATGTGACGGACTAGCCTCTGCATGCGACGACGCGGCACGCCGCGTCGTCGCCTGCTCCGGCTCATTCCTGTCTCGGCCTCGCAGGGGGAGGGGGGGTCCCGACCCCCCCTCCCCCCTGCTCGGCCTCGCGCTACCGCATTGTTGCGCGCTATGATTTGACAGGACGCAATGTGGTTATTTTGTTTCCACCCCCCACTGCACGCACCCTAAACCCTAAAACCCTAAGATAGATAGTGGGGTCACGGATGTGACGGACTAGCCTCCGCATGCGACGACGCGGCACGCCGCGTCGTCGCATGCTCCGGCTCGTTCCTGTCTCGGCCTCGCAGGGGAGGGGAGGGGGGTCCCGACCCCCCCTCCCCCCTGCTCGGATGCGCGCTATGATTTGACAGGACGCAATGTGGTTATTCTGTTTCCACCCCCCACCGCACGCACCCTAAACCCTAAAACCCTAAGATAGATAGTGGGGTCACGGATGTGACGGACTCGCCTCCGCATGCGACGACGCGGCACGCCGCGTCGTCGCCTGCTCCGGCTCGTTCCTGTCTCGGCCTCGCAGGGGAGGGGAGGGGGTGCCGACCCCCCTCCCCCCCCTGCTCGGCCTCGCGCTACCGCATTGCTGCGCGCTAGGATTTGACAGGACGCAATGTGGTTATTCTGTTTCCACCCCCCACCGCACGCACCCTAAACCCTAAAAACCCTAAGATAGATAGTGGGGTCACGGACGTGACGGACTCGCCTCCGCATGCGACGACGCGGCACGCCGCGTCGTCGCCTGCTCCGGCTCGTTCCTGTCTCGGCCTCGCAGGGGAGGGGAGGGGGGTCCCGACCCCCCTCCCCCCCCTGCTCGGCCTCGCGCTACCGCATTGCTGCGCGCTATGATTTGACAGGACACAATGTGGTTATTCTGTTTCCACCCCCCGCCGCACGCACCCTAAACCCTAAAACCCTAAGATAGATAGTGGGGTCACGGATGTGATGGACTCGCCTCCGCATGCGACGATGCGGCACGCCGCGTCGTCGCCTGCTCCGGCTCGTTCCTGTCTCGGCCTGCAGGGGAGGGGAGGGGGGCCCCTCCCCCCCTCCCCCCCTGCTCGGCCTCGCGCTACCGCATTGCTGCGCGCTATGATTTGACAGGACGCAATTTGGTTATTCTGTTTCCACCCCCACCGCACGCACCCTAAACCCTAAAACCCTAAGATAGATAGTGGGATCACGAATGGGACGGACTCGCCTCCGCATGCGACGACGCGGCACGCCGCGTCGTCGCCTGCTCTGGCTCGTTCCTGTCTCGGCCTCGCAGGAGAGGGGAGGGGGGTCCCGACCCCCCCTCCCCCCTGCTCGGCCTCGCGCTACCGCATTGCTGCGCGCTATGATTTGACAGGACGCAATGTGGTTATTCTGTTTCCACCCCCACCGCACGCACCCTAAACCCTAAAAACCCTAAGATAGATAGTGGGGTCACGGATGTGACGGACTCGCCTCCGCATGCGACGACGCGGCACGCCGCGTCGTCGCCTGCTCCGGCTCGTTCCTGTCTCAGCCTCGCAGGGGGAGGGGAGGGGGGTCGACCCCCCTCCCCCCTTCTTGGCCTCGTGCTACCGCATTGCTGCGCGCTATGATTTGACAGGACGCAATGTGGTTATTCTGTTTCCACCCCCCACCGCACGCACCCTAAACCCTAAAACCCTAAGATAGATAGTGGGGTCACGGATGTGACGGACTCGCCTCCGCATGCGATGACGTGGCACGCCACGTCGTCGCCTGCTCCGGCTCGTTCCTGTCTCGGCCTCGCAGGGGGAGGGGAGGGGGGTCCCGACCCCCCCCCCCTGCTCGGCCTCGCGCTGCCGCATTGCTGCGCGCTATGATTTGACAGGACGTAATGTGGTTATTCTGTTTCCACCCCCCACCGCACACACCCTAAACCCTAAAACCCTAAGATAGATAGTGGGGTCACGGATGTGACGGACTCGCCTCCGCATGCTACGATGCGGCACGCCGCGTCGTCGCCTGCTCCGGCTCGTTCCTGTCTCGGCCTCGCAGGGGAGGGGAGGGGGGGTCTCGACCCCCCTCCCCCCCTGCTCGGCCTCGCGCTACCGCATTGCTGTGCGCTATGATTTGACAGGACGCAATGTGGTTATTCTGTTTCCACCCCCCACCGCACGCACCCTAAACCCTAAAACCCTAAGATAGATAGTGGGGTCACGGATGTGACGGACTCGCCTCCGCATGCGACGACGCGGCACGCCGCGTCGTCGCCTGCTCCGGCTCGTTCCTGTCTCAGCCTCGCAGGGGGAGGGGAGGGGGGGTCCCGACCCCCCTCCCCCCCCTGCTCGGCCTCTCGCTACGGCATTGCTGCGCGCTATGATTTGACAGGACGCAATGTGGTTATTCTGTTTCCACCCCCCACCGCACGCACCCTAAACCCTAAAACCCTAAGATAGATAGTGGGGTCACGGATGTGACGGACTCGCCTCTGCATGCGACGACGCGGCACGACGCGTCGTCGCGTGCTCCGGCTCGTTCCTGTCTCGGCCTCACAGGGGAGGGGAGGGGGGTCCCGACCCCCCCTCCCCCCTGCTCGGCCTCGCGCTACCGCATTGCTGCGCGCTATGATTTGACAGGACGCAATGTGGTTATTCTGTTTCCACCCCCCCCCCCCACCGCACGCACCCTAAACCCTAAAACCCTAAGATAGATAGTGGGCCTTCTACGGGCCATACTATCCATGGGCCTTCTACGAGCCATACTATCCATGGGCCTCATACGGGCCGTAGGATCAATGGGCCTTCTACGGGGTGTATCATCATTTCGCCAATCATGGGTCGTACTATTCATGGACCATAACGGGTCGTTAATAGGCCGTATTTGATAACTCTATGAAAATAGCCCAACGGGTTTTTTTGACATGAAAATGGCCAACGTATTAACGGTCTGCAAACGGGCCGACTGTAACGACGGGCTGAATTTGGCCCACAAGCAGAAAATGACAGTAACGGGCCGTATGTAACCGAATGCTGCAAATGAGCCCAAGAATCAATGGGCCTTGAGAAGGCCAAAAGATAACTTGGGCTAGAAACGGCCCAAGAGAATAACGGGCCGTTAATGGTTATAAAGTGATACACTGTTCATTACGAGCCAGTTTCACCACGGGCCGTTAATGGGCCAAGAGTTACAAAGGTCCGCATATGGGCCGAAAGATGTCATGGGCCACACATGGGTCGGAAGTTAAAACGGGCTGAATCATATTGGACGGCCCAGATGACGCTACTGGGCCTAATTTGGATAGGGCGTAAAGGGCCCTGGGTTAGCGGGCTGTAAATGGGCTATATGCGAACAGGCCATTAACAGGCTTTCCGTGGGCCGGCCCGCCACCTTTTGACCAAGTCAAACGGGCCGGCCTTTTCATAGGAATGGGCCTCTCTTGGGCCGTGCCACGTGTCGCTGTATCATAGGTGCCTTCGATCCAATGAGCGGATGACATTTGTCCCAACGGTGAGCCGACACGTGTTTCCTCCAGCCAATGATGATTTTACACGTGGAAAATCCCCATTGGTCGGGGCTGTTAACGGGTTATCGGATCCAAAACCCGACCCGATAGCTTAACGGCGTTCCGTTATGGTGGATGCCACGTGTCAGTCACCCTTGACGAAAGCACTTCTGTGACACGCGATTTATTGTCATGGAAGTGGACACTTCCGTGATGATAATTTTGGTAATGTCATGGAACACTTCTACGACAGCACAGGTATGACTATCTTGATTCTGTCATAAAATCGTCATGGATGTACATGCATGACAAAAAATGTGACCTACTGTGACAAACACGTATCATCACGGAAGTGTATTTTTTTGTAGTGGAGAGACTTTAATGAATTCAGCATGTCGCCAAAGGGCGAGTGCTGGAAGATATCCTCAATGGTGAACTCCATTACCGGAGCCCAACCAGATTCGGCGGGCTCAGGGGCGCACGGTCTGGTACAATCGGATACAAGTCCGGGGGTCCAGTGACACAGACTTCCTTGGGGATGGAGTAAGTGTTCGGCTCTACCGCCGATAAGTATGCGGCCTCCGGGGCGGGGTCCATCCACCCGTCCTCCAACAACGCGATTTGCTCCGGATTTAGGTCTGGAGCTCTCGCAGGTGCGATCTCCAAGTACTTTCTGACAGCAGGTCCAAGCCAAGCTCGTCGTGACTGTTCGGCCCTCCTGGCATAGGCCCGAATCTGTCGAAGATCAAGTCTCCACGAATATCGGCCGTGTAGTTCAAGTTTCCGAATGTGACCTGATGGCCAGGGGCGTAGCCGTCGATCTGCTCCAGATGGCCAAGCGAATTGGCCTGCAGTGCGAAGCCGCCAAACACGAAGATCTGTCTCGGGAGAAAAGTCTCACCCTGGACCGCGTTGTTGATGATTGAAGGAGCCATCGAGCCTTGCCGTGATGACACAGAGGAACTCTCAATGAAAGCACCAATGTCGGTGTCAAAACCAGCGGATCTCGGGTAGGGGGTCCCGAACTGTGCGTCTAAGGCTAATGGTAACAGGAGGCACGGGACACAATGTTTTACCCGGGTTCGGGCCATCTCGATGGAGGTAATACCCTACTTCCTGCTTGATTGATCTTGATGATATGAGTATTACAAGAATAGATCTACCACGAGATCGTAGAGGCTAAACCCTAGAAGCTAGCCTATGATTATGATTGTTGTTGTCTACAGACTAAACCCTCCGGTTTATATAGACACTGGAGGGGGCTAGGGTTACACAGAGTCAGTTACAAAGAAGGACATCTAACATCCGGATCGTCAGGCTTGTCTTCCATGCAAAGGAGAGTCCCATCCGGACACGGGACGAAGTCTTGAGTCTTGTATCTTCATAGTCCAACAGTCCGGCCAAAGTATATAGTCTGGCTGTCCGGATACCCCCTTATCCAGGACTCCCTCAGCGAACTTAGAGGTGTATGTTGGGGATCGTTACAGAAATCAAAAAAATTCTACGCATCACCAAGATCAATCTATGGAGTAACTAGCAACGAGAGAGAAGGAAGTGCATCTTCGTACCCTTGAAGATCGCGAGTCGGAAGCGTTGCAAGAACGCGGTTGGAGGAGTCGTACACGCAGCGATTCAGATCGCGGCCGAATCCGATCTAAGCACCGAACAACGGTGCCTCTGCGTTCAACACACGTGCAGCCCAGTGACGTCTCCCGCGCCTTGATCCAGCAAGGAGGAGGGAGAGGTTGAGGAAGAGGGCTCCAGTAGCAGCACGACGGCATGGTGGTGATGGAGTCGTTGTTCTCCGGCAGGGCTT
Source organism: Triticum aestivum (assembly GCF_018294505.1). Lineage (NCBI taxonomy): Eukaryota > Viridiplantae > Streptophyta > Magnoliopsida > Poales > Poaceae > Triticum > Triticum aestivum. The sequence continues at coordinate 678,724,887 of NC_057803.1, forward strand.
CGCCAAGCTCTTGCGGAGCAGGAGAGGTGTTGGGGAGGGGAGGGGTTGTGCCTTGGATGTGGTGCTGCACCCCTCCCTCCACCCCTCTATTTATAGGGAGAAGGGGAAAGGGGGCCGGCCCCTCTAGATCGGATCTAGAGGGGGGCGGCAGCCAACGGGGAGGGGGCTTGCCCCCAAGCCAAGGGGGAGCCCCCTTTAGGGTTCCCCACCAACCCTAGGCGCATGGGCCCTAGGGGGGTGGCGCCCAGGCCACTAGGGGCTGGTTCCCTTCCACCTGCAGCCCATATGGCCCTCCGGGGCAGGTGGACCCACCCGGTGCACCCCCGGAACCCCTCCGGTGGTCCTGGTACAATACCGGTATACCCCCGAATATTTTCGGTGACTGTATGATGACTTCCCATTTATAAATCTTCACCTCCAGACCATTCCAGAACTCCTCGTGACGTCCGGGATCTCATCCGGGACTCTGAACAAAATTCGGTAATCACATACAAATCTTCCTTATAACCCTAGCGTCATTGAACCTTAAGTGTGTAGACCCTACAGGTTCGGGAATCATGCAGACATGACCGAGACAGCTCTCCGGCCAATAACCAACAACGGGATCTAGATACCCATGTTGACTCCCACATGTTCCATGATGATCTCATCAGATGAACCACGATGTCAAGGATTCAAGGAATCACGTATACAATTCCCTTCGTCAATCGGTATGTTACTTCCCCGAGATTCGATCGTTGGTATCCCAATAACTCGTTCAATCTCATTACCGGCAAGTCACTTTACTCGTTCCGTAATGCATGATCCCGTGACCAACTACTTAGTCACATTGATCTCATTATGATGATGCATTACCGAGTGGGCCCAGAGATACCTCTCCATCATACAGAGTGACAAATCTTAGTCTCGATTCGTGCCAACCCAACAGACACTTTTGGAGATACCTCTAGTGCACCTTTATAGCCACCCAGTTACGTTGTGATATTTGGTACGCCCAAAGCACTCCTACGGTATCTGGGAGTTGCACAATCTCATGGTCTAAGGAAATGATACTTCACATTAGAAAAGCTCTAGCAGATGAACTACACGATCTTGTGCTATGCTTAGGATTGGGTCTTGTCCATCACATCATTCTCCTAATGATGTGATCCCGTTATCAATGACATCCAATGTCCATGGTTAGGAAACCGTAACCATCTATTGATCAACGAGCTAGTCAACTAGAGGCTCACTATGGACATGTTGTGGTCTATGTATTCACACATGTATTACAATTTCCGGATAACACAATTATAGCATGAACAATAGACAATTATCACGAACAAGGAAATATAATAATAACCATTTTATTATTGCCTCTAGGGCATATTTCCAATAGTCTCACACTTGCACTAGAGTCAATAATCTAGTTACATTGTGATGAATCAAACACCCATAGAGTTTTGGTGTTGATCATGTTTTGCCCATGGAAGAGGTTTAGTCAACGGATTTGCGACATTCAGATCCGTATGCACTTTACAAATATCTATGTCTCCATCTTGGACATTTTCACGAATGGAGTTGAAGCGACGCTTGATGTGTCTGGTCTTCTTGTGAAACCTGGGCTCCTTGGCAAGGGCAATAGCTCCAGTGTTGTCATAGTAGAGAGTCATCAGGCCCGACGCATTGGGAATAACTCCTAGGTCAGTAATGAACTCCTTCATCCAGATTGCTTCATGCGTTGCCTCCAAGGCTGCCATGTACTCTGCTTCACATGTAGATCCTGCCATGACACTTTGCTTGCAACTGCACCAGCTTACTGCCCCACCATTCAAAATATACATGTATCTAGTTTGTGACTTGGAGTCATCCAGATCTGTGTCGCAGCTAGCATCGACGTAACCCTTTACGACGAGCTCTTCGTCACCTACATAAACGAGAAACATTTCCTTAGTCCTTTTCAGGTACTTCAGGATATTCTTGACCGTTGTCCAGTGTTCCATGCTGGGATTACTTTGGTACCTTCCTACCAAACTTACGGCAAGGTTTACATCAGGTCTGGTACACAGCATGGCATACATAATAGACCCTATGGCTGAGGCATAGGGGATGACACTCATCTTTTCTCTATCTTCTGTCGTGGTCGAGCTTTGAGCCGAGCTCAATTTCACACCTTGCAATACAGGAAAGAACCCTTTCTTGGACTGATCCATATTGAACTTTTTCAATATCTTATCAAGGTACGTGCTTTGTGAAAGACCTATGGGGCGCCTCAATCTATCTCTATAGATCTTGATGCCTAATATGTAAGCAGCTTCTCCAAGGTCCTTCATTGAAAAACACATATTCAAGTAGGCCTTTATGCTCTATAAGAGTTCTATATCATTTCCCATCAATAGTATGTCATCCACATATAATATGAGAAATGCTACGGAGCTCCCACTCACTTTCTTGTAAACACAAGCTTCTCCATAAGTCTGCATAAACCCAAACGCTTTGATCATTTTATCAAAGCGAATGTTCCAACTCCGAGATGCTTGCACCAGCCCATAGATGGAGCGCTAGAGCTTGCATACCTTGTTAGCATTCTTAGGATCAACAAAACCTTCCGGCTGCATCATATACAATTCTTCCTTAAGAAAGTCGTTAACGAATGCCGTTTTGACGTCCATTTGCCATATCTCATAATCGTAGAATGCGGCAATTGCTAACATGATTCGGACGGACTTCAGTTTCGCTACAGGTGAGAAGGTCTCATCGTAGTCAACCCCTTGAACTTGTCAATAACCCTTAGCGACAAGTCAAGCTTTATAGATGGTAACATTACCATCCACGTCCGTCTTCTTCTTAAAGATCCATTTACTTTCTATCGCTCGCCGATCATCGGGCAAGTCTGTCAAAGTCCATACTTTGTTTTCATACATGGATCATATTTCAGATTGCATGGCTTCAAGCCATTTGTTGGAATCTGGGCCCGCCATCGCTTCTTCATAGTTTGAAGGTTCACCGTTTTCTAACAACATGGTTTCCAGGACACGGTTGCCATACCATTCTCGTGTGGAATTTGTCCTCGTGGATCTACGAAGTTCAGTAGCAACTTGATCCGAAGTACCTTGATCATCATCATTAACCTCCTCTCTAGCCGGTGCAAGCACCACAGAAACATCTTCCTGAGCTGCGCTACTTTCCGCTTCAAGAGGCAATACTTCATCAAGTTCTACTTTCCTCCCACTCACTTCTTTCGAGAGAAACTCTTTCTCCAGAAAGGACCCGTTCTTGGCAACAAAGATCTTGCCTTCGGATCTGAGGTAGAAGGTATACCCAATGGTTTCCTTAGGGTATCCTATGAAGATGCATTTTTCCGACTTGGGTTCAAGCCTTTTAGGTTGAAGTTTCCTGACGTAAGCATCGCATCCCCAAACTTTTAGAAACAACGGCTTAGGTTTCTTCCCAAACCATAATTCATACGGTGTCGTCTCAACGGATTTTGATGGAGCCCTATTTAAAGTGAATGCGGCAGTCTCTAAAGCATAGCCCCAAAATGAGAGCGATACATCGGTAAGAGACATCATAGATCGCACCATATCCAATAGAGTGCGATTACGATGTTCGGACACACCATTACGCTGAGGTGTTCCAGGCGGCGTGAGTTGTGAAACCATTCCACATTTCCTTAAGTGTGTGCCAAATTCGTGACTCAAATATACCCCTCCATGATCTGATCGTAAGAACTTTATTTTCCTGTCATGTTGATTTTCAACCTCACTCTAAAATTCCTTGAACTTTTCAAAGGTCTCAGACTTTTGTTTCATTAAGTAGACATACCCATATCTACTTAAGTCATCAGTGAGGGTGAGAACATAACGATAGCCACCGCGAGCCTCAACGCTCATTGGACCGCACACATCAGTATGTATGATTTCCAATAAGTTGGTTGCTCGCTCCACTATTCCGGAGAACGGAGTTTTGGTCATTTTTCCCATGAGGCATGGTTCGCACGTGTCAAATGATTCGTAATCAAGAGACTCCAAAAGTCCATCTGCATGGAGCTTCTTCATGCGTTTGACACCAATGTGACCAAGGCGGCAGTGCCACAAGTATGTGGGACTATCATTATCAACCTTACATCTTTTGTTATTCACACTATGAATATGTGTAACATCACGTTCGAGATTCATTAAGAATAAACCATTGACCAGCGGGGCATGACCATAAAATATAACTCTCACATAAATAGAACAACCATTATTCTCGGATTTAAATGAGTAGCCATCTCGTATTAAACGAGATCCAGATACAATGTTCATGCTCAAAGCTGGCACTAAATAATAATTATTGAGGTTTAAAACTAATCCTGTAGGTAAATGTAGAGGTAGCGTGCCAACGGCAATCACATCAACCTTGGAACCATTCCCGATGCGCATCGTCACCTCATCCTTCGCCAGTCTTCGCTTCTTCCGCAGCTCCTGTTTTGAGTTACAAATATGAGCAACCGCACCGGTATCAAATACCCAGGAGCTACTACGAGTACTGGTAAGGTACACATCAATCACATGTATATCACATATACCTTCGGTGTTGCCGGCCTTCTTGTCTGCTAAGTACTTGGGGCAGTTCCGCTTCCAGTGACCATTTCCCTTGCAATAAAAACACTCAGTCTCAGGCTTGGGTCCATTCTTTGGCTTCTTCCCGGCAGCTTGCTTACCAGGCGCGGCACCTCCCTTGCGGTCTTTCTTGAAGCCCTTTTTACCCTTGCCTTTCTTGAACTTGGTGGTTTTATTCACCATCAACACTTGATGTTTCTTTTTGATTTTCACCTCCGCTGATTTCAGCATTGAATATACCTCAGGAATGGTTTTCTCCATCCCCTGCATATTGAAGTTCATCACAAAGCTCTTGTAGCTCGGTGGAAGCGACTGAAGGATTCTGTCAACGACTGCGTCATCCGGGAGATTAACTCCCAGCTGAGACAAGCGGTTGTGCAACCCAGACATTTTGAGTATGTGCTCACTGACAGAACTATTCTCCTCCATCTTACAACTGTAGAACTTGTCGGAGACTTCATATCTCTCGACCCGGGCATGAGCCTGGAAAACCATTTTCAGCTCTTGGAACATCTCATATGCTCCGTGCTGCTCGAAACGCTTTTGGAGCCCCGGTTCTAAGCTGTAAAGCATGCCGCACTGAACCAGGGAGTAATCATCAACACGCGACTGCTAAGCATTCATAACGTCTTGGTTCGCTGGGACAGGTGCTTCACCTAGCGGTGCTTCAAGGACATATGCTTTTTTGGTAGCTATGAGGATGATCCTCAAGTTCCGGACCCAGTCCGTATAGTTGCTACCACCGTCTTTCAGCTTGGTTTTCTCTAGGAACGCGTTGAAGTTGAGGACAACATGAGCGTGGGCCATTTGATCTACAAGACATATTGTAAAGATTTTAGACTAAGTTCATGATAATTAAGTTCATCTAATCAAACTATTTAATAAACTCCCACTCAGATAGAAATCCCTCTAGTCATCTAAGTGATACATGATCTGAGTCAACTAGGCCGTGTCCGATCGTCACGTGAGACGGACCAGTCATCATGGGTGAACATCTTCATATTGATCGTATCTGCTATACGACTCATGTTCGACCTTTCGGTCTCTTATGTTCCGAGGCCATGTCTGTACATGCTAGGCTCGTCAAGTCAACCTAAGTGTTTTGCTTGTGTAAATCTGGCTTACACCCGTTGTATTCGAACGGTAGAATCTATCACACCCGATCATCACGTGGTGCTTCGAAACAACGAACCTTCGCAACGGTGCACAGTTAGGGGGAACACTTTCTTGAAATTTTAGCGAGGGATCATCTTATTTATGCTACCATCGTTCTAAGCAAATAAGATGTAAAACATGATATCATCACATGCAATCAAATAGTGACATGATATGGCCAATATCATTTTGCTTCTTTTGATCTCCATCTTCGGGGCGCCTTGATCATCATCGTCACCGGCATGACACCATGATCTCCATCATCGTGTCTTCATGAAGTTGTCTCGCCAACTATTACTTCTACTACTATGGCTAACGGTTTAGCAATAAAGTAAAGTAATTACATGGCGTTATTCAATGACACGCAGGTCATACAATAAATTAAGACAACTCCTATGGCTCCTGCCAGTTGTCACGCTCATCGACATGCAAGTCGTGATCTATCTATCTATCTATTATCTATCTATTATATAATTAAAATAGAAGACAAATAAGACACTCGTTGATCAGAAATTCTTACGGCTGAGATTTAAAGATATTACGTTACGTACTTAAAGTTATATGTGGAACCGACACGTTCAAAGGTGTGTGAATAATAAGTTGGAAAGAAGAGAGGAGATTTGTTTTTAGGAGATCCGATTGGCATTAGCATAGCACGTACGTATTTTTTTAGGGAAAATCACGTACGTATTGATGGAGAGAAGCTAACCAGCTTTTATTATCCAACACGTCCAGGCACAAACACAAACATGTACGTCACGTAAAAAATATGTGTGTCCGGATCAACGGCCAACGGAAATCATGCTATAAAGGGGCAATCAGAATCCAAACAAGAAAAAAAATCCGTATACGAACCAGGCCAATAGGAGTCCTTCCGTAAAAAGGGCAACCAGAATCCACGCCAAAAAAATGATATGGACAGATTTTTTATTTTTTTGGCAACATCGATATGGAAAGATGCGCTCCGATTGTAGCTAATGATTTGGGCCGGCCCTAGGCATAACTATATCGATACAAGGCAGGAGTGAATTGTCTCAAAAAAAGGCAGGAGTGAAAAAAATTGGCCGCATGTTATATTGGCTATTCGGCATAGCTAACAATATATATGTTTGCTTGGGCATTTTAGTGGACGGGAGAAACCAAACAAAATGGATGTACGTGAGGCATACTACCAACGAATTCAGCAAAATGAACTAATATAAATTAACAGAATTAAGTCGATTAAGTCACGTAATTGAAGAGGGTTGCCATAAGAACCAATGGTGCACAAATATTTGAGATCATTCCCATAAATAGTTAGACGATGGTCAAGTAAAACTAATGCCATTTTCACTGTAGATTATTCAAATGATAATAGGATTTATAGTTTTATATAAAAACACAAATGTATTTAAAACTGCCAAAGTTATATATAAAAAATGTGCCAAAATAAAAGATAATGGATGTAATGATATAAAGGAACCAGGAGTGGGACCACGTACAAACTGCAGGGCCAGTCGACCCCACACCTTTTGTGGAAAACCACCTAAAATTATTGTATGCTATGAAGAAAATGATCCGAAAAATTAACAATGACCCAGAAGTTCTTTTGTCTGGCTTCGCCAACTATACGAAATCTAGAACTCATATTAGGAAAATACCTACTCGCCACCTAATGAGATGCACGTGTTCTACCGCATATAACAGTTACCTCCACCATTAATTATATAGTGGATAATAACTGCAGCGGTTTAGATTTAATAGTACGAAATATGACAAAATAGTCGAGTGTCGAGTACTAAGAGCAGAAACATGATCATACAACACGCATGTTAGGAAAAAAAACAGCCCGAAAGCGCAATGGTAACACACGACTCATTATACCGTTGAAATCACCATCGACGTCGGCAGGTAAACATGAGTCGAATGTCCGTGTCGCTTCAATTGTCCTTTTTGCAATTCGAAGAGTAATGATATTAGAAAAGGTGGCGAGCTCTCGGATGAAAGATGATACATTTTTACACACATGTAAATGCATGTGTACCATTTGTGGCATGTAAAATTTTATGAATAAAACTATGTAATTAATGGTTGGGTTTGTATAATGGAAAGTATAAAAAAGAATTGATACAAAAATGACAAAGACACGAGCAAAACGAATGAGATACGAAGGAGGTGAATAAGAGAAAATCCTTAACATACATTACATGTATAACCAATAATATCAAGATGAACATGCGTGAGAAAGAGTCGACATGAGTAAGATACGAAGAAAGTGAACGATAAAAACATCCAACCTCCTTAAGCACAAATACCATTATATAATGATAACTGGCGATATTAAGATGAGCGTGTGTATGGATGCATATGTAGATAGGCAAGATATTGTGCTAACCAAGAAGGTCAAAGCAATTAAGAATGCAACCAGTGATTTGGGTGGAACAATAGTACAATCGGTATACGTAGAAGCTATTCATGTTTAGATCTAATTCTGAAGGGGAATTGTTCTGAAGATATATTGGTGCTAAGATACATAACAAGGGATGAGGAGAGGATCGAAGAGCGGAAACATGACGATTGGTACATACGATTTTGCATGCGTCTTCTGACTTCATATACCAAGGTATTTTTATCAACAATCTACAATGCAATCAATAACCCGGCCATGTTTCCTCGGGACATTCCTTTTGACTGCAATCTATTGATATGACAAATATTTCGTGGAGTATAGGAACCACGGGACATTCCTTTTGACTACAATATAGTAAATGAGATAATATATGAGAAAGAGGCCATGGACATGGCAAAAATAATAATCCAAAATATAACAGTACATATATTGATAGTTAATCTAGCTGCGCAAATGCACGGGTCACTCCGCTAGTTCCTATTACAAAAACGTGATCAATCTCATACATCACATATATATCATTCATCACATCCTTTTGGCCATATCACATCACACGGCACATGTTGCAAAAACAAGTTAGACGTTCTCTAATTGTTGTTGCAAGTTTTTTTACGTGGCTGTTATAGGTTTCTAGCAAGAACGTTTCTTTCCTACGCCAAAACCACAACGTGATATGCCAATTTCTATTTACCCTTCATAAGTACCCTTTCCATCGAATCCGATCCGACTAAAGTGGGAGAGAAAGACACCCGCTAGCCACCTTATGCAACTAGTGCATGTCAGTCGGTGGAACCTGTCTCACGTAAGCGTACGTGTAAGGTCGGTCTGGGCCACTTCGTCCCACGATGCCGCTGAAATAAGATAAGACTAGTAGTGGCAAGTAAATTGACAAAATCGACGCCCACAACAAACTTGTGTTCTACTCGTGCATAGAAACTACTCATAGACCTAGCTCATGATGTCACTGTTGGGGATCGTTGCAGAATTTAAAAAATTTCTACCGCATCACCAAGATCAATCTATGGAGTAACTAGCAACGAGAGAGAGGGAAGTGCATCTTCATACCCTTGAAGATTGCGAGTCGGAAGCGTTGCAAGAACGCGGTTGGAGGAGTCGTACACGTAGCGATTCAGGTCGCGGCCGAATCCGATCTAAGCACCGAACAACGGTGCATCCGCGTTCAACACACGTCCAGCCCGGTGACGTCTCCCGCGCCTTGATCCAGCAAGGAGGAGGGAGAGGTTGAGGAAGAGGGCTCCAGCAGCAGCATGACGGCATGGTGGTGATGGAGTGGCTGTTCTCCGGCAGGGCTTCGCCAAGCTCTTGCGGAGGAGGAGAGGTGTTGGGGAGGGGAGGGGCTGCGCCTTGGATGTGGTGCTGCACCCCTCCCTCCACCCCTCTATTTATAGGGAGAAGGGGAAAGGGGGCCGGCCCCTCTAGATGGGATCTAGAGGGGGGGCGGCGGCCAAGGGGGAGGGGGCTTGCCCCCCAAGCCAAGGGGGCGCCCCCTTTAGGGTCCCCCCCCAACCCTAGGCGCATGGGCCCTAGGGGGTGGCGCCCCGCCCACTTGGGGCTGGTTCCCTTCCACCTACAGCCCATATGGCCCTCTGGGGCAGGTGGACCCACCCGGTGGACCCCCGGAACCCCTCCGGTGGTCCCGGTACAATACCGGTATACCCCCGAATATTTCTGGTGACCGTATATTGACTTCCCATATACAAATCTTCACCTCCGGACCATTTCGGAGCTCCTCGTGACATCCGGGATCTCATCCGGAACTCCGAACAACATTCGGTAATCACATACAAATCTTCCTTATAACCCTAGCGTCATCGAACCTTAAGTGTGTAGACCCTACGGGTTCGGGAATCATGCAGACATGACCGAGAAAGCTCTCCGGCCAATAACCAACAGCGGGATCTGGATACCCATGTTAACTCCCACATGTTCCACGATGATCTCATCGGATGAACCACGATGTCGAGGATTCAAGCAATCCCGTATACAATTCCCTTTGTCAATCGGTTCGTTACTTGCCCGAGATTCGATCGTCGGTATCCCAATACCTCGTTCAATCTCGTTACCGGCAAGTCACTTTACTCATTCCGTAATGCATGATCCTGTGACCAACTACTTAGTCACATTGAGCTCATTATGATGATGCATTACCGAGTGGGCCCAGAGATACCTCTCCGTCATGCGGAGTGACAAATCCCAGTCTCGATTCGTGCCAACCCAACAGACACTTTCGGAAATACCTGTAGTGCACCTTTATAGCCACCCAGTTACGTTGTGATGTTTGGTACACCCAAAGCACTCCTACGGTATCCGGGAGTTGCACAATCTCATGGTCCAAGGAAATGATACTTGACATTAGAAAAGCTCTAGCAGACGAACTACACGATCTTGTGATGTCCTTAGGATTGGGTCTTGTCCATCACATCATTCTCCTAATGATGTGATCCCGTTATCAATGACATCCAATGTCCATGGTCAGGAAACCGTAACCATCTATTGATCAACGAGCTAGTCAACTAGAGGCTCACTAGGGACATGTTGTGGTCTATGTATTCACACATGTATTACGATTTCCAGATACACAATTATAGCATGAACAATAGACAATTATCAAGAACAAGGAAATATAATAATATCCATTTTATTTTTGCCTCTAGGGCATATTTCCAACAGTGTACTGCTAGGAGTCGGTGGCCTTGGCATCGAGTTTGGAAACACGATGCATTCCTTCCTACATACAATGACACAACATATGGCTTCTCCCACTGTCTGCTCCCCTTCACCTCCAGGAATGTCAAGCTCTAGTGAGTCATATCCCGACAGAACTTCATCCACCCCGACACGAGTGCTACCTCTTGAGCACTGCGTTGCATTTCCCTGAAGAGGAGAGGATGATGCAGCAAAGTAGCGTAAGTATTTCCCTCAGTTTTTGAGAACCAAGGTATCAATCCAGTAGGAGACCACACACAAGTCCCTCGTACCTACACAAAAACGATAGCTACTCGCAACCAATGCGATTAGGGGTTGTCAATCCCTTCAAGGTCACTTACGAGGGTGAGATCTGATAGAGATGATAAATAATATTTTTGGTATTTTTGATAGATAGATGCAAAGTAAAAAGTAAAAGGCAAAGTAAAAACAAAGCAAGTAAATAAAGCGATAGAGATTGATATGATGAGAATAGACCCAGGGGCCATAGGTTTCACTAGTGGCTTCTATCAAGAGCATAGATATTCTACGGTGGGTGAACAAATTACTGTTGAGCAATTGACAGAATTGAGCATAGTTATGAGTATATCTAGGCAATGATCATGTATATAGGCATCACGTCCAAGACAAATAGATTGAAACGATTCTGCATCTACTACTATTACTCCACTCATTGACCGCTATCCAGCATGCATCTAGAGTATTAAGTTAAAAACAGAGTAACGCCTTAAGCAAGACGACATGATGTAGAGGGATAAATTCATGCAATATGATAAAAAAAACCATCTTGTTATCCTCGATGGCAACAATACAATACGTGTCTTGCAACCCTTTCTGTCACTGGGTAAGAACACCGCAAGATTGAACCCAAAGCTAAGCACTTCTCCCATTGCAAGAACTACCAATCTAGTTGGCCAAACCAAAAAGGATAATTCGAAGAGACTTGCAAAGATAACTCAATCATACATAATAGAATTCAGAGAAGATTCAAATATTTTCCATAGATAATACTGGATCATAAACCCACAATTCATCTGTCTTAACAAACACACTGAAAAAAGAAGATTACATCGAACAGATCTCCACGAGAGAGGGGGAGAACATTGTATTGAGATCCAAAAAGAGAGAAGAAGCCATCTAGCTAATAGCTATGGACCCGAAGGTCTGAAGTAAACTACTCACACTTCATCGGAGTGGCTATGGTGTTGATGTAGAAGCCCTCCATGGTGGATGCACCCTCCGGCGGAGCTCCAGAACAGGCCCCAAGATGGGATCTCGTGGATACAGAAGGTTGCGATGGTGGAATTAGGTTTTTGGCTCCTGTTCTGATCGTTTGGGGGTACGTAGGTATATATAGGAGGAAGGAGTACGTCGGTGGAGCGTCAGGGGAGCCACGAGGTAGGGGGCGCGCCCTCCACCCTCGTGACCACCTCTGGCACTTCTTGCAGTAGGGTCCAAGTCTCCTGGATCACGTTCGGTGAGAAAATCACGTTCCCGAAGGTTTCATTCCGTTTGGACTCCGTTTGATATTCTGTTTATTCGAAACACTAAAATAGGCAAAAAACAACAATTCTGGGATGGGCCTCCGGTTAATAGGTTAGTCCCAAAAATAATATAAAAGTGAAAAATAAAGCCCAATATAGTCCAAAACAGTAGATAAAGTAGCATGGAGCAATCAAAAATTATAGATACGTTGGAGACGTATCAGGCATCCCCAAGCTTAATTCATGCTCGTCCTCGAGTAGGTAAATGATAAAAAAGAATTTTTGATACGGAGTGATACTTTGGCATAATTTCAATGTAAATCTTCTTAATTGTGATATGAATATTCAGATCCGAAAGATTCAAGACAAAAGTTGATATTGACACAAAAATAATAATACTTCAAGCATACTAATCAAAGCAATCATGTCTTCTCAAAAGAACATGGCAAAAGAAAGTTCATCCCTACAAAATCATATAGTTAGGCTATGCTTCATTTTCGTCACACAAATATGTTCCCAACTTCTATACCCCCGATGACAAGCCAAGCAATTGTTTCATACTTTAAATAATCTCAAACTTTTTCAACCTTCACGCAATACATGAGCGTGAGCCATGGATATAGAACTATGGGTGGAATAGAATATGATGATGGGGATTGTGTGGAGAAGTCAAAAAGGAGAAAGTCTCACATTGACGAGGCTAATCAACGGGCTATGGAGATGCCCATCAATTGATGTGAACATGAGGAGTAGGGATTGCCATGCAATGGATGCACTAGAGCTATGAATGCTCAACAAAAGAAAACTAGTGGGTGTGCATCCAACTCGCTTGCTCACGAAGACCTAGGGCATTTGAGAAAGCCCATCGTAGGAATCGTAGGAATATACAAGCCAAGTTCTATAATGAAAAATTCCCACTAGTATAAAAAGAAAACTTATGAGACTCACTACATGGAGAACAAGGTGCTACTTTGAAGCACAATATATGAGACTCACTACAGGAGGAACAAGGTGCTACTTTGAAGCACAAGTGTGGAAAAGGAGATAGTAGCATTGCCCTTTTTATTTTTTTTATTTGTTTTATTTTTTGGGCCTTTCTTTTTTTCTTTTGGCCTTTCTCTTTTTTTTGTTTGGGCAATGCTCTAATAATGATGATCATCACACTTCTATTGATTACAACATAAGGATTACAACTCGAAACTTAGAACAAGATATGACTCTATATGAATGCCTCCGGCGGTGTACCGGGATGGTGCAATGAATCAAGAGTGACATGTATGAAAATAATGCATGGTGGCTTTGCCACAAATACGATGTCAACTACATGATCATGCAATGGCAATATGACAAAAGTAATGTATATCATGAATATGATGGTGATGGAAGTTGCATGGCAATATATCTCAGAATGGCTATAGAAATGCCATGATAGGTAGGTATGGTGGCTGTTTTGAGGAAGATAAAAGGAGGTTTATGTGTGATAGAGTGTATCGTATCACGAGGTTTGGATGCACCAGCGAATTTTGCGCCAACTCTCAAGGTGAGAAAGGGCAATGCACGGTACCGAAAAGGCTAGCAAAGGTGGAAAGGTGAGAGTGCGTATAATCCATGGACTCAACATTAGTCAAAAGAACTCATATACTTATTGCAAAAATTTAGAAGTCATCAAAAATTCAAGTACTACGTGCATGCTCCTAGGGGGATAGATTGGTAGGAAAAGACCATCGCTCGTCCCCGACCGCCACTCATAAGGGTGCACAAGCCAGGTACACTTCATGTTTCAAATTTGTCACACAACTTTAACCATACGTGCATGCTACGGGACTTGCAACTTCAACACAAGCATTCTTTGAATTCATAATTACCCAACTAGCACGACTTTGATATTATCACCTCCATATCTCAAAAGAATTATCAAGCATCAAACTTATCTTAGTATTCAACGCACTCAAAAGAAAGTTTCACATATCTTGAACACCAAGTATATTAACATTAAGCAAATTACCATGCTATTAACGACTCTCAAAATAATCTAAGTGAAGCATGAGAGATCAATAGTTTCTTTAAAACAAATCCACCACCGTGCTCTAAAAGATCTAAGTGAAGCACTAGAGCAAAAATTATCACGCTCAAAAGATATAAGTGAAGCACTATGAGCAAAACTACCAAGCTCAAAAGATATAAGTGAAGCACAAAGAGTATTCTAACAAATTCCAATTCATGTATGGCTCTCTCAAAAGGTGTGTACAGAAAGGATGATTGTGGTAGACTAACAAGCAAAGACACAAATAATACAAGACGCTCCAAGCAAAACACATATCATGTGGTGAATAAAAATATAGCTCCAAGTAAATTACCGATGGAAGTGGACGAAAGAGAGGATGCCTTCCGGGGCATCCCCAAGCTTTGACTTTTCGGTGTCCTTGGATTATCTTGGGGGTGCCATGGGCATCCCCAATCTTAGGCTCTTGCCACTCCTTGTTCCATAATCCATCAAAATAATTCACCCAAAACTTGAAAACTTCACAACACAAAACTCAATAGAAATCTCGTGAGCTCCGTTAGAGAAAGAAAACAAAAGACTACTTCAAGGTACTGTAATGAACTCATTCTTTATTTATATTGGTGTTAAACCTACTGTATTCAAACTTCTCTATGGATTATAAACTAATTTACTAGCCATAGATTCATCAAAATAAGCAAACAACACACGTAAAACAGAATCTGTCAAAAACAGAACAGTCTGTAGGAATCTGTAACTAACGCAAACTTCTGGAACTCTAAAAATTATACCAAAATAGGAAGTCCTGGAAAATTTGTTTATTGATCAGAAGCAAAAAGATTCAACGCAAAATCACGTTCCTGTGATTTAACAAAATTATATTTGTGCGTGCAAAGTTTCTGTTTTTCAGCAGAATCAAATCAACTATCATCGCAGGTTATCCTATAGGTTCTACTTGGCACAAACACTAATTAAAACATAAAACCACATCCAAATAGAAGGTATATGGATTATTTATTCCTAAACAGAGCAAAAACAAAAAACACAAAATAATATTGGGTTTCCTCCCAACAAGCGCTATCGTTTAACGCCCCTAGCTAGGCATAAAAGCAAGGATAGATCTAGGTATTGCCATCTTTGGTAGGAAATCCATAAGTGGCTCTCATGATAGATTCATATGGTAATTTTATTTTCTTCCTAGGGAATTGTTCCATGCCCTTCTTTAAGGGAAATTGGAATCGAATTTTCCCTTCCTTCATATCAATAATTGCACCAATCGTTCTAAGGAAAGGTCTACCAAGAATAATAGGACATGGAGGATTGAAATCTATATCAAGAACGATAAAATCTACGGGCACATAATTCCTATTTGCAACAATAAGAACATCATTAATTCTTTCCATAGGCTTTTTTATAGTGGAATCCGCAAGATGCAAGTTTAGAGAGCAATCATCAAAATCACGGAAATCTAGCAAATCACATAAAGTTTTGGGAATAGTAGAGACACTAGCACCCAAATCACACAAAGCATGAAACTCATAATCTTTAATTTTAATCCTAATAGTAGGTTCCCACTCATCATAGAGTTTTCTAGGGATAGAAACTTTCAACTCAAGTTTTTTTCATAAGATTGCATCAAGGCATCAACAATGTGTTCGGTGAAGGCCTTATTTTGACTATAAGCATGAGGAGAATCTAGCACGGATTGAAACAAGGAAATACAACCAATCAAAGAGCAATTTTCATAATTAAATTCCTTGAGATCCAAAATAGTGGGTTTAGCAACATCTAGATTTTTATTTCTTTCAATCCCACTTTCATCAATTTCATCATCAAGATCTAGAAACCCCGAATTCTTAGAACGCCTTCTAGGTAAAGGAAGATCATATTCAATTTCATCAAGATTCATATTACAAAACAAATATTTAATGGGGGACACATCAATAACTTTTAGATCTTCATCTTAATTTTCATAGGAATTGGAAGAACACACTTTAATAAAGGCATCTTTGTAAGCACGCATCCTAGCGGTTCTTTCTTTGCACTCATCAATGGAAATTCTCATGTCTTTGAGAGACTCATTGATATCATGCTTAGGAGGAATAGATCTAAGCTTTAAAGAATCAATTTCAAGAGAAATTCTATCAACGTTCCTAGCCAATCATCAACTTTAAGCAATTTCTCTTCAAGCAAAGCATTAAAATTCTTTTGTGAATTCATAAACTCTTTAACACTACTCTCAAATTCAGAGGGTATCTTATTAAAATTTCCATAAGAGTTGTTGTAGGAATTTCCATAATTATTAGAAGGATTAGTAGGATAAGGCCTAGGATTAAAATTCCCTCTATAAGCATTGTTTCCAAAACTATTCCTACCAATGAAATTCACATCCATAGATTCATTATTATTCTCAAGCAAAGTAGACAAAGGCATATCATTGGGATCAAGAGGAGTATTTTTAGGAGCAAACATCTTCATAAGTTCATCCATCTTTTCACTCAAAACATTGATTTCTTCTATAGCATGCACTTTTTACTAGAAGATCTTTCGGTGTGCCATTGAGAATAATTAGCAATAATATTATCAAGCAATTTTGTAGCATCCCCTAACGTAATTTCCATAAACGTGCCTCCCGTGGCCGAATCTAAAAGATTTCTAGAAGCAAAATTCAATCCGGCATAAAAATTTTGTATGATCATCCATAAATTCAAACCATGAGTAGGGGAATTGCGAAGCATTAATTTCATTCTTTACCAAGATTGGGCAACATGCTCATGATCAAGTTTTTTAAAATTCATAATATTGTTCCTAAGAGTGATAATCTTAGCGGGAGGAAAATACTTAGAGATAAAAGCATCTTTGCACTTGTTCCAAGAATCAATACTATTTTTAGGCAAAGATGAAAACCAAACTTTAGCACGATCTCTAAGTGAAAACGGAAATAACTTCAATTTGACAATATTGTTATCCGTATCTTTCTTCTTTTGCATATCAGACAAATCAACAAAATTATTTAGATGAGTAGCGGCATCTTCACTAGGAAGGCTGGCGAATTGATCTTTCATAACAAGATTCAGCAAAGCGGTATTGATTTCACAAGACTCATCATTATTAAGAGGAGCAATCGGAGTACTAAGGAAATCAATATTATTGGTATTCGAGAAATCACACAATTTGGTATTATCTTGCGCCATGGCAACAAGTAATCCAACACACAAGCAAACAGAAAGGCAACGGGAAAAGGGCAAACGGGAAAGAGAGGAGGAGATTGGGAAAGAGAGGGCGAATAAAACGGCAACGGTGAAGTGGGGGAGAGGAAAACGAGAGGCAAATGGCAAATAATGTAATGCGAGAGATAGGGATTGTGATGGGTACTTGGTATTGTTGACTTGCTTCCGTGAGCCTCCCCGGCAACGGCGCCAGAAATTCTTCTTGCTACCTCTTGAGCACTGCGTTGGATTTCCCCGAAGAGGAGAGCATGATGCAGCAAAGTAGTGTAAGTATTTCCCTCAGTTTTTGAGAACCAAGGTATCAATCCAGTAGGAGACCACGCACAAGTCCCCCGTACCTACACAAAACGATAGCTACTCGCAACCAACGCGATTAGGGGTTGTCAATCCCTTCACGTTCACGTACGAGGGTGAGATCTGATAGAGATGATAAATAATATTTTTGATATTTTTGATAGATAGATGCAAAGTAAAAAGTAAAAGGCAAAGTAAAACAAAGCAAGTAAATAAAGCGATAGAGATTGATATGATGAGAATAGACCCGGGGGCCATAGGTTTCACTAGTGGCTTCTCTCAAGAGCATAGATATTCTACGGTGGGTGAACAAATTACTGTTGAGCAATTGACAGAATTGAGCATAGTTATGAGTATATCTAGGCAATGATCATGTATATAGGCATCACGTCCAAGACAAGTAGATCAAAACGATTCTGCATCTACTACTATTACTCCACTCATCGACCGCTATCCAGCATGCATCTAGAGTATTAAGTTAAAAACAGAGTAACGCCTTAAGCAAGATGACATGATGTAGAGGGATAAATTCATGCAATATGATAAAAAAACCATCTTGTTATCCTCGATGGCAACAATACAATACGTGTCTTGCAACCCTTTCTGTCGCTGGGTAAGAACACCGCAAGATTGAACCCAAAGCTAAGCACTTCTTCCATTGCAAGAACTACCAATCTAGTTGGCCAAACCAAAAAGGATAATTCGAAGAGACTTGCAAAGATAACTCAATCATACATAAAAGAATTCAGAGAAGATTCAAATATTTTCCATAGATAATATTGGATCATAAACCCACAATTCATCGGTCTCAACAAACACACCGCAAAAAGAAGATTACATCGAATAGATCTCCACGAGAGAGGGGGATAACATTGTATTGAGATCCAAAAAGATAGAATAAGCCATATAGCTACTAGCTATGGACCCGAAGGTCTGAAGTAAACTACTCACACTTCATCGGAGGGGCTATGGTGTTGATGTAGAAGCCCTCCATGGTGGATGCCCCCTCCGGCGGAGCTCTGGAACAGGCCCCAAGATGGGATCTTGTGGATACAGAAGGTTGCGGTGGTGGAATTAGGTTTTTGGCTCCTGTTCTGATCGTTTGGGGGTACGTAGGTATATATAGGAGGAAGGAGTACGTCGGTGGAGCGTCAGGGGGCCCACGAGGTAGGGTGGCGCGCCCAGGGGGCGCGCCCTCCACCCTCGTGACCGCCTCTAGCACTTCTTGGAGTAGGGTCCAAGTCTCCTGGATCATGTTCGGTGAGAAAATCACGTTCCCGAAGGTTTCATTCCGTTTGGACTCCATTTGATATTCTGTTTCTTCGAAACACTGAAATAGGCAAAAAACAGCAATTCTGGATTGGGCATCCGGTTAATAGGTTAGTCCCAAAAATATTATAAAAGTGGAAAATAAAGCCCAATATAGTCCAAAACTGTAGATAAAGTAGCATGGAGCAATCAAAAATTATAGATACGTTGGAGACGTATCAACGAGCCTAATCAACTGGAATCGGATTGCCATGGATGGTTGCTTCAGATGCATTCGGTAAAGCAAAGCCGTCTGCCACCTTCATGGATATGTTCTTCATTTTCATGTGTGGTTCACAACTTGTCTTCTCTTTGACATCATCCATGGGGTAGCGAGCCAGCGGTGTATCATCCGCCCCGACCCCTGTGGAACCCATGCTGCTTTCCGCATAGATGGGATGGTACCATCCAATGTTGGATCTGCTTGCTCCTGCCACGGAGGCGCCCTTTGGTGGCTAATTGTGTCAAAAAGCTTCCGCTGCCGCATTACAATGCATTGCAACTCCGCGTTCTTTGATTCTACCTTTTGAAGCTGGTCTTCATCCCGCCTCTCTTTTCTTTGACAGCTTCTATAAGAGTCGTTCCACTCCGAAACCCCCTGAACCCACAGAATAATGCATTTGCCTCGTGTTCGTCCTCCATGTTCAGGATTCCTGAGGGTGTGTGTAAGCTTGTCGTTCTCTCCTGTCAGGATGGAACAACCCCTTCTGAGCATCGGCTATTGCTTTAAGTAAAGCGTCTGAGGCTGTTTTAAGATTTGCCTTTTCAATAATCTCCCATGTCTTTAGGTCCAACTTTCCCCCATGCGCGTAAAACCAACTCCTGGACCTCTCGGGCCAACCCGTTGTTTTTGGAGTGACCCCTGCAGCAATCATCTTGGCCTCCTCTGCTTCCCACTTAGGCAGGCCTCTCTTGTAGCCACCTGTCCCCAGAACATGGTGATACTCTATTTTGGCAGCATTTATCTTGTTTTTTCTAGACCTTTCCTTAGCTTCATTCGATTCCTTGTACTTCACAAATTCGTCCCAGTTATCTTTTACCTTCTCTAGTGCTCTAGTGAATTCTGGAGTCTTCCTTTCTACATTGACATAGTCGTCGTATAATCTTTTCTTCCATGTATGGAATTGTATGGCCATCTTCTTAATAGTCCACTTCTTCACTTTCAACCTTTGGCCATCTGTGAAACCCTCCTGAGTAAAATGTGACATGAGCGTATCCCAAAGCAAAATTTTCGATCTTTCCTCGACATAACTAACTCCTCGATCTTCCTTTGGCTTATTCCATTCTCGAACGGTGATCGGGATGTTGTCCCTAGCAATAACTCCTCACTGATTTATAAATTTGCGGGTATTCTCTACAGGAGCAATTGGTTCGTCATCTCCTGTGACTCCATCGATGTTGTACTTTACGCCATTGCCCAACTTTTTGGCCCGACCTTGTACCCTTGTAGAGATTTGCTCGAACTGGAGGGCTAAAAGAAAAAATATTCGTTAATTGGAGCAAATCTTCTCCAATTAATACATCTAATGATCACCAGCGCTGGACTTTATTAATTGGAGAAGATTTTCTTCGCCATCATTGTTTGTTTGCTCTTCATATCTTGGTTCTTCCTCAAGTCTTTCACCGGATGCGTTCAGAAATTGTGAGCCATCATCTGGTTCATTCTCTTGTTTTTGGGAGGAGCGTATGATGTCAAAGATGATATCCTCATCATGGTCTCTGTCGCTACCGTCCATAGCTTAACTAATCGAGAAGAAAGATAAAACAATTAGAATGACATGGAGATATGATGTGGTTTGAGCTTATGCAACTAACATCCGATAAACATGGCAAGTTTTAATTCAGGCAGTTTCAGACTTAGCATCAACATCATATTTTGGCATGAAAACAAGTTTATAGCAGTCACATCATGGCATATCATGGCAAGAACTAAATTATAACAACAAGATGACATGAAAATGCTCCACTCCATGCACCGGCAAACAAGAGGGAACACAATCAATGTAATGCAACAATACCGGCGAAGGGGGGAAACATCTGGAGGGGTCTTTCCGACCGTGCTAGTGGTGAACGATCACAGTACTACACGATACCGGCGAAGGTGGAAAACATTCGGAGGGGTCTTCTCTGCATTGTCAGTGGTGATATATCGCAGTACTACACAATACCGGCAAAGGGGGAAAACATCCAGAGGGGTCTTCCCGACAGTGCTAGTGGTGACATATCGCAGTACTACATGATACGGGCAAAGGGGGAAAACATCCAGAGGGGTCTTCTCGGCAGTGCTAGTGGTGACCTATCGCGGTACTACACGATACCGGCGAAGGGGGAAAATATCCGGAGGGGTCTTCCCGGTGTTTTGCATTTTTCGGACAGATGAAAAGAGGGGACGGCTCCATGTTCAGCATGCTACAGGCACGTGACAGATAAACGAACGACATCTTCAGAATTATCATATTTTTCTAATCAAATTCCATATATAAATTATTTTCATCCGAGTTATAGATTATTTTATATTAATTTCCAAAGTTTTAACAAATTTCTAGAATTATTTATATTTCAAAAATAAATAGGAAAATGCTAAATGCACAAAGAAGGGTGTACACAGAAGATGAAATAGGTTATTAGATTTTATTTAATTCTGTTTAATTAACAGGGCCCACAAGTCAGTGCGGTTAGTATCGGGCCCCATTGGGCAGTGGCCCAGGGTCGCCCACATGAAAGGCCGGGTCAGCGGCGGCTGTGGTGGCCGGCGTTCAGCCCCCGGCGCCCAAAAATACGGCGGAGAGGGCTCCGCCTCGCCGGAAAATAGCTACGGGGCATGGCCGGAGGCGTTGCTAGGCGAGTTCGCACACGGGCAATGACGTGCGTGCAGTGGTAGCAGTGGTGCGACCTACAGTGACGGGTTCGACGCCAGCGACGAGGTGGATCGGCGGCGGCCTCGGGCGCGTGACGGAGCCGGCGCTACATATCAAAAACATTGCCCAAAGCTCACATAATTCAACCAAATACAAATATTATAGTTTCACAAACCGATAAAATCTCATAGTTTGCAAACCAAATGAAATTTAAAGTATCACAAATACATTTGAAATGAAAAAAAAATAGCCAATACATCTATTGGTTGCCAAGGTGAGTCCGCAGATGCTCAATCTAATTATCTTGTAGTTGAATGTGAGTTTTTCAATCATGCATTTGATGATAATATTCGATGAACTATGCAAATGTGGCCGCTCCTCCATGCTCAGGCACAATATTTTCACTCTGAAATTGAAACCCTAGAATAAATTATTCCTTCATCGATATCATCAAGGATTTTATCTTCACACTCATCCTCTATGATCATGTTGTGCATGGTCACACAAGTAATCATCACCGCCCACAACTTCTTAGTGCTCCAAGTTCTGGCAGGACACTGAACGATGTCCCATCGAGATTGAAGAACACCGAAAGCACATTCCACATCCTTTCTAGCACTCTCTTGTGCTTCGGAGGTATGTGGTTGTGGGAGGCGGTCTGGCCACCGGAACTGGGCGGCAGCGGCTCGGGCGGGTGGCCGGGTGTGTTGGCTGCCGATAGGAGAGAGGAGGAAATGATCAATGTGCCACCAACTGGCGGGTCGGGGGAAGGACAAAAGCAGGCGTCGCTCACGTCTGCGCCGTGTACGCGCCGACACAAACCCAGCTTAAATTTAGGCCTGAAATGAGTCACGCGTAGACAAAAAACAAACACTCGTCTATTAGCGTAGGCATGTTGGATCGTGATTTCTGTTCATTTTAATTCAAACAGACACGTGCGGAGATTTTACGTCGGCGTGTTAGAGTTGCCCAAACAGCAGAGTGGAAATGCCGCTTCCACGCGAAACCACGAACACAGCACCTCACGAGGCATCAACAACTGCAGGTGAAGGACGGACCCAGCCAAGGTAGAGAATCTGCGTCGAGTCGTCGACCCACTAGCGGCTAGCACCAACCCAGCCCCAGCCCGGGCCGCGTAATCGCGTATGACCAAGCACGAGTGAGGAGCATTGGCTCGTTCAAACACACATGACCAGTCAACACCAAATCTTTATAATATACAAATGCCACTCTACGAGCCTACCGCGTGCGCGCCAACGGACCTCATGTGCCCGTGTGTATATATAGGTCATGTCCGGCAACCCCATCCCCCGCAAAGCCTTCCATCTCCTCATCTTTGCATTCCTCCGTCCAGCTCCAAGCGCAACCAATGGCCGACATGAAGATCGCTCTCCTTGCCGTGGCGGCGGCCTTGCTGGGCACCGCGTCGGCAGCGACCTACAGGGTCGGCGAGCCCAGCGGCGTGTGGGGCATCAACACCGACTACGCTAGGTGGGTGGCCGACAAGAAGTTCCAGCTGGGCGATGAGATCGTCTTCAAGTACTCGCCCACGGGGCACAACGTGGTCGAGGTCACCAAGGCCGGCTACGACTCCTGCAGCACCGCCAACGCTATCAACACCTTCAACTCCGGCAACGATGTTGTCGCCCTCAATGCCACCGGCACCCGCTACTTCATCTGTGGCTTCACTGACCACTGCATCCCGGACGCCCCCCTCACCATGAAGATCGTGATCAACGTCGCGTCGGGTTCCTCCTCGCCGTCGTCACCCACGCCAGCCGCAGGTCCTGGCGCGAGCAACTCTCCCCCGACGCCGCCCTCCTCTGCCGCTACCACCGTCAGGGCCGCGGCAGGATTTGGCCTCGTCACCCTACTGGCGGCAGGTCGCATATATTGATCAGCTGTGGTGCCCACATATGAGCTTATATATTGTTAACTACAGCTAGTATCACGGGTGAATACATCTATTATTATTTTTAGAGCGAGAATGCGATAGTTACTTCTATGTATCATGTTTAAGCGTAATCTACAAGCGCAAAGTTCCTTTCTAGGCCAAGCTACACGGCACCCACTATCACCATCATCTGTTCACGTCAAGATATGTGCAGTGGTCAGAGGCAGGGTTAGACATTTAGTAGACTGTAACTGTCTCACCCTCTCAGCACGAACAGTACTATTTGTGTTGACGCTGGAACGCGTCACACGAACACGTCGATGTGTACCCGCGGCGCCGAGGGAGATGCTCCGCAACTCACACCGCGGGAGGCCGACTTCCAGCGCGATACGCAAGACAGCAAGCCGGCGTTTTTGGGACCCGAAACCCCACACGCCCGGGAGGGACCCCGTCTGGGCGCGCGGCTACTATGGGCTGCCCTAGGTCGACCTGATCGCCCCTAGGGCCTCGAGGTTCGCCGCCCTGCAATGAATAAGAACGAACGAAGAACGAGGAAGAAAAAGAACTAGGGTTAAGGAGAAAAGATAAAAGATAAAAAGTGGTAGATTGATTGATCGATTGTGTGTTGTTCAATCGGCCATCACCCCTCAGGTATATAAGAGGCGGCTGGACTTCCCGTGCAAGGAAAAGGATTGCATCCACGTCCAAAGCCCTAGTCAAATTCGGATTGGTTTTGTCCGAACTTTCCAAAATTGTTCGGTTTAAACTGGCTGCACCTTGCGGGTAACTTTTGAGGTGGTAAACGACCTCGGATGGAAACAAGCCCAAAAGCAATCTTGACCGTTTCGACGAGACGAACAACTTTTATGTTGAACGTTTTTTGATTAGAGTTCATTTTGAGGGACAAATCGCTCGTGCAACACAGGCTGTTATTCGCGCTACCCATCAGACTGGGTGTTTGGTGGGGCGCGCCACTTTTGGTCCGTGATAGTGCTGTGTTCGGATGGCTCTAACTTTTACATACGAACTCGGATTGGAATGATTCTTATATCAAAATCGATCGTTCGACGAGACGAAGACAATCCATGTAGATCATTTTTCCATACGAGGCAGTCTTGGGGGCGTAATGTGCCGAATAGTATTCTGAATACAAAATCTCAGTATTTCAAACACAACTTCGGCCTTCGAGATGAGATCAGATGGTGATGGTCCAAACTTCAAAGATGTTCGTATCGACAATACGAAACTTTTTCATGTAGAACACTTCTTCATTTGAGGCCATTTTAAATAAGTTCTTCACTGTGCCAAAATCTGGTGTCAACACATGCCCCCCTGTTTTTCGGCAAAGCCTATGTGCCGAAAAATAACTTGCACATAGCTTGCTCTAAGGACGATGTTAACACTGCATCGGCCATTTTGGCATATTCTTAGGACGATAAGTTTATATCGGTCATTGCTTGTGTGAATATTTTGACGCAAGCTTGGGTGAAACTTTCTCAACTTCCTTAACAATCCGATGATAAAGTCCCATAGATATGTATCTCAAGGTCATCCTCGGAACCATATTATTCACCCTTTTGCTAGGATTTTGCTGATAATCAATAATAAACTTTCTCCAATCCTTATTTTCGCCTGTATAAGAAAAATTCATTAGTGGCCGAAGCGGTGGACTTCGGTTCGGCCTTACCTATTCTGACGAGACTAAGCATCGGCTATTGATAGAAATGCAACACACAATGACTAATATAGTAGCCTGATGCTTGCTGTGCCAACTCTTTCAAATTGTCATGTCTAGAAATATGAACAATTTTATAGCAACCCAAGGTAATTTTGCATCTAGACATACCTTAAGATAAACTATAAGTGACTCGTCAAAACATTGATAACCCTTGGATATTTGTTGCACTACTTATAACGAATCACTGAAAGTCTCAATCTGTATAGCACCTATAGCAAAGCTCCAAACCGAATAAATTTCATATTCGGCTTTGACTATTGTGTAAACATATTTTAAGTGGCATAAGGCTTGTTTTGGTCTCCAATTGAACTAATGATGACGTTAGGATACTACACCGGCCATGCTTTGACATATTCTTAGGGCAATAGATAAATATCAGCCATTAACATGAGGTCCATGTAGAATTCACCCACCAAAGTATGTATAGCCGAAATAAACAAATAAAATAGGAATAAAATATTTCGGCCCCTTTGTATTAGCAACAATGTAACTAACCAAATGTATGGTAATTTGGTAATACTCTCTCATGATATAGAAAATTATGTTGCATCCATGGATCAAAAAAAATCAATGGAGGGTAATTGATCATACCTAGGGATGAATTCCATGGCAAAGGCATCAACGACATGGT
This sequence comes from Triticum aestivum, assembly GCF_018294505.1. Taxonomy (NCBI): domain Eukaryota; kingdom Viridiplantae; phylum Streptophyta; class Magnoliopsida; order Poales; family Poaceae; genus Triticum; species Triticum aestivum. The sequence goes on from NC_057803.1 coordinate 678,751,180, forward strand.
TGAAGAAAATGGATGATGTGCTAACCGAAGATTTTGATGTTGTGATGCGCACCTTCGGCTTAATTGTTTGTTGCTTTCATTATTTTCCTTCTTCACTTTTATTGTACTTGTTGCAACAGAAGCATGCACATCATTTTTGTGTTGACTGATCTTCTTGGGAACCCATGTAATGTTCTTCTTTTTCAGCTCTTGTGCACTAAGATTTTATAATTTTTTCTTTTGCCAATATGATAAACCGAGTGGGCATCTCGGCTGTGATTTTGTTTCAACCAATGGCAACTCTTTTTGGGCCTTGTGCACCCTCAACTTCTTTTCTTCAGATTTGGCACTCTGATTTTTATCAGTTGATTGCTTCACTTCTTTGCCTTTTGTAGCCAATGTCAACACTTTAATTGGCTCTTTGTTATTTGAGATCAAATCTGAAGCAGCACACTTACGACCATCTCTTTTCACGCGGTAAACTTGCTTTACCACCTCTTTCTTCTTTCTTGAGCTCTGGACCGATTCCTTATGATTGAAACGGTCTTTGACGCGTGATTATTCAAATGTTGATCTCCTTGGAGCTGCATAGTATTGGTGAGATGGTCTAGAATAAGATGGAGAATGTACCCTTGTATCATACTTGTCCCATGATGAATATGTATCTATATGAGCATAGGGAGGTATCCACGGTATTGGCATCGGCGGCCCAAAATAAGGATATGAATATGTTGCATTAAAATTATCAGTTTGCCAATACCGATCCTCATATTTGCGCCTTGGGGGTGATCTTGGTTTCTTTGCATGATTTGTCCGATAAGCATTCGTCTCTTCACTCTTCTTTTGATATTTATCCAATAGTTTAGCAAAGGTGATTTTTGATCTCTTACACTTGCGCTTATTCCAGCCTTTGTTTTCTTTTGGTTTGCTTTCATCGATCATTAGATTTGCTTGCTGCCCCCCAGTCCTTGGCGTCTCCATTGTAGCTTCGATGGAACTCCCGCCCTCAAGATTATGCTCGTTATGCTCTTCAATAACTTCTTTACTTGAAAGCTTGATCCCATCACCTGCAGCTTTTACATTCTTTTTAAATGGATCGGCTTGAAGCAGCCGATGTAAAAACTTTTTGCCATTGGGACCAATCGGAATAAACTGGTCATCTCTTGGTGTTTCAACAAACTTCAATCGTCCTTTTTCAAAGGCCGATTTAACTATTTGACGAAACATGTTGCTGAAGGAAATATGCCCTAGAGGAAATAATAAAGTTATTATTTATTTCCTTATTTCATGATAAATGTTTATTATTCATGCTAGAATTGTATTAACCGGAAACATAATACATGTGTGAATACATAGACAAACATAGTGTCACTAGTATGCCTCTACTTGACTAGCTCGTTAATCAAAGATGGTTAAGTTTCCTAACCATAGATATGAGTTGTCATTTGATTAACGAGATCACATCATTAGAAAAATGATGTGATTGATATGACCCATTCCGTTAGCCTAGGACTTGATCGTTTAGTATATTGCTATTGCTTTCTTCATGACTTATACATGTTCCTGTAACTATGAGATTATGCAACTCCCGTTTACCGGAGGAACACTTTGGGTGCTACCAAACGTCACAACGTAACTGGGTGATTATAAAGGAGTGCTACAAGTGTCTCCAAAGATACATGTTGGGTTGGCGTATTTCGAGATTAGGTTTTGTCACTCCGATTGTCGAAAAGGTATCTCTCGGCCCTCTCGGTAATGCACATCACGATAAGCCTTGCAAGCAATGTAGCTAATGAGTTATTTACGGAATGATGCATTACATAACGAGTAAAGAGACTTGCCGGTAACGAGATTGAACTAGGTATTGGATACCGACGATCGAATCTCGGGCAAGTAACATACCGATGACAAAGGGAACAACGTATGTTGTTATGCGGTTTGACCGATAAAGATCTTCTTAGAATATGTAGGAGCCAATATGAGCATCCAGGTTTCGCTATTGGTTATTGACCGAGAATAGTTCTAGGTCATGTCTATATAGTTCTCGAACCCGTAGGGTCCGCACGCTTAAGGTTTCGATGACAGTTATATTATGAGTTTATGAGTTTTGATGTACCGAAGGAGTTCGGAGGCCCGGATGAGATCGGGGACATGACGAGGAGTCTCGAAATGGTCGAGACGTAAAGATCGATATATTGGACGACTATATTCGGAGTTCGGAAAGGTTCCGAGTGATTCGGGTATTTTTCGGAGTACCGAAGAGTTACGGGAATTCGTATTGGGCCTCAATGGGCCATACGGGAAAGGAGAGAAAGGGCCAAAAGGGTGGCCGCACCCCTCCCCTTGGACTAGTCCGAATTGGACTAGGGAGGGGGGGTGCCCCCTTCCTTCCTTCTCCTTCTCTCTTCCCTTTCCTTCTCTCCTACTCCTACTACATGGAAGGGTTCCTAGTTCTACTAGGAAAGGGGGAATCCTACTCCCGGTGGGAGTAGGACTCCGCTAGGGCGCGCCATAGAGAGGGCCGGCCCTCCCCCTCCTCCACCCCTTTATATACGGGGGCAGGGGCACCCCATAGACACACAAGTTGATCTACGGATCGTTCCTTAGCCGTGTGCGGTGCCCCCCTCCACCATATTCCACCTCGGTCATATCGTCGCGGAGTTTAGGCGAAGCCCTGCGCCGGTAGAACATCATCATCGTCACCACACCGTCGTGCTGACGGAACTCATCCCCGACACCCTGCTGGATCGGAGTCCGGGTAACGTCATCGAGCTGAACGTGTGCAGAACACGGAGGTGACGCACGTTCGGTACTTCGATCGGTCGGATCATGAAGACGTACGACTACATCAACCGTGTTGTCATAACGCTTCCGCTTACGGTCTACGAGGGTACGTGGATAACACTCTCCCCTCTCGTTGCTATGCATCACCATGATCTTGCGTGTGCGTAGGAAAATTTTGAAATTACTATGTTCCCCAACAGTTGTAATCCTCAAAATTATGCTTGGACGAATCATACAACTTACAATACATTCGTCCTTGGATTGATGGCTTAACATGGTGATCAAGAATTGTAATGTAATTATTTTTCAGCAACAAATCAAATATTTTATCACACATGCTTGAATTGAAAGTATACTTCTTGTTTCTTAGCCTATCTTGCTGTTTGAACGGCTTTGGAGATAAGCAAACGAATGGTTCAGATTTGGAATCTCCCCATTCGGCTATGCATTGTGTTTTCCACTCTATCTCCGATGTATTTGGATATGATATTATATTAGCATCGGTTTTCTCAATAGAATTTAACCTTGGCTTTAAATTTCTGAAACGAAGATATTTAGAACATACATGTCTCAGTTGAGACCAAGTGTAAGCCAAGTAAGAAATAAGCAAAGCTACCCAACTAGATATGAATTTTAGAGAAAGCAACGGGAAAAGCTTTGGCTGTAACAATAAGTCATTATCGGTCTTTATAAATGGTGCAATGGGTTGACCGATATGTTCGATAACAATTTTACTGCTAACAAGTAAATTACCCTTCCTCATTGGTCTTTCAAAATTACTTATGAGAATATTTCTTATAGATGCATCAATAATGAAGTTGCGACCAAATCTAAAAATAGGTAAATTACTCGCTATGCATACCTCTTCAAATATGTTGGGAGAGAATGATAGTGGTGCCATTTGAAGAACATCTTGCTCCGTCTTTTGATGGCTCCCCAACACCTTGTCATCATCTTTTTCTTGAATCCGTGCATCATTGCTTTGAAGATTTTTGTCGGCCGAACTTTGTTCGGCCACTTGTTCTTGTCCTTGAAGCTTGTCAATTTCTACGGAACGGAACTCATAGGGCAGGAAGTAGGTTCCATTAACTTCAGAAAAATCAAGCACTGTTGTTTTCCTATGCTTGCCATGCCCTTTCTCAATAATGCTTGCCTCGTTGGATTTGATGGATTCAGAATATATACTACTTGATTCGGCTTTTTCAACCGAAGCACTTTCATGTTCCGAATCATCCTTCTTTTCATTGATAGTACCAATTGGCAATGCTTCTTTTATCTGAGCCAATTCTTTTTCTATTTGTTTCTGACGGCGAGCGGCAAAATTATCTTTAAGCTTTTTCTCAATTTCAGCCCACTCCGGATATGATTGCCCCCCAATGCTTTTAGATTCTTTCGGCAATGACACGGGTGTTGCCGAAATTTTGCAATTGTGTAGGGGGTGTATAATATGATGTAGTACTAGGTGAAGGCATATGCAGTGTTGTAAGACCATACTTTTGCTCGCCAATTTTATCAATTGGCAAAGATTCATCTTCTTGCAAAACTCTAGCTTTTATTGCGGCATAATCAGGAAATAGCCCCTTTTCATGTTGTTCAAGGCAAAGAGCACTAATTCTCTTATTTTGGGCTAAACTCTTCAATGCAGCCACCACTACCTCATCTTCTACAATGTTGGGCACAACCGCTCCTGTAAAATTTATATTCATTCGGCTATAACCAGGAAGGTGTGAAGCCGAATTATGAGCATCTACAGTTGTGTATGGTGCCGAAGAATTACTAACATGAGGTGTAGCATATGACGGTTGAGAGTAACTGGCCAAATAGCCATTAGTAGCATGGCCAATTCTCTCATTCATCGGCATGGTTGGACTACTACATTGCACATTAGCTGCCGATGAATAAAAGGGTGAAACACTTTGTTGTATGGCATTGGAAATTCTAACTTGGGGTGTTTCAAATTGATTAATTGAACTCATCATGTTGCTCATCGGCACATGAATTTGTGGGGTTGCCGATGCATGGGAGTTGGGATACATATGTTGCATGTTGCTAAATTTATAAGAATTTGAAACATGAAGATTGTTTTGCATCGGCCCTTGCACATAATTAGATGCATGATTGATAAAACTAGGGCTAGCCGATACATTATGCTCAATAGGTGATCCAACAACAACATATGGATTATTTGAATCTACAAAGGGGAATTGGGTATTCATATTACCTTTGTAGATTGCAGCAACTTGATGACGATCTCTTCGTAGCAAGAACGGGCTGGAGACCGTTCAAAGCTTCGTCCCCAGCGGAGTCGCCAAAAAGTGTGTTGACGCTGGAACGCGTCACACGAACACGTCGATGTGTACCCGCGGCGCCGAGGGAGATGCTCCGCAACTCACACCGCGGGAGGCCGACTTCCAGCGCGATACGCAAGACAGCAAGCCGTCGCTTTTGGGACCCGAAACCCCACACGCCCGGGAGGGACCCCGTCTGGGCGCGCGGCTGCTATGGTTAGCCCTAGGTCGACCTGATCGCCCTAGGGCCACGAGGTTCGCCGCCCTGCAATGAAGAAGAACGAACGAAGAACGAGGAAGAAGAAGAACTAGGGTTAAGGAGAAAAGATAAAAGATAAAAAGTGGTAGATTGATTGATCGATTGTGTGTTGTTCAATCGGCCATCACCCCTCAGGTATATAAGAGGCGGCTGGACTTCCCGTGCAAGGAAAAGGCTTGGATTCACGTCCAAAACCCTAGTCAAATTCGGATTGGTTTTGTCCGAACTTTCCAAAACTGTTCGGTTTAAACTAGCTGCACCTTACGGGTAACTTTTGAGGTGGTAAACGACCTCGGATGGAAATGAGCCCAAAAGCAATCTTGACCGTTTCGATGAGACGAACAACTTTTATGGTGAACGTTTTTTATTAGAGTTCATCTTGAGGGACAAATCGCTCGTGCAACACAGGCTGTTATTCGCGCTACCCATCAGATAGGGTGTCTGGTGGGGCGCGCCACTTTTGGCTCGTGATAGTGCTGTATTCGGATGGCTCTAACTTTTGCATACGAACTCGGATTAGAACGACTCTTATATCAAAATCGATCATTCGACAAGACGAGGACAATCCATGTAGATCATTTTTCCATACGAGGCAGTCTTGGGGACGTAATGTGCCGAATAGTCTTCTGAATACAAAATTTCAGTATTTCGAACACAACTTCGGCCTTCGAGATGAGATCAGATGGCGATGGCCCAAACTTCAAAGATGTCCGTATCGACAATATGAAACTTTTTCATGTCGAACACTTCTCCATTTGAGGCCATTTTAAATAAGTTTTTGACTGTGCCAAAATCTGGTGTCAACAATCTGCCTGACATTTCTCTCTCTTCTCACATCGTGTCTCGTCCTCTCATAAAATATTTTGCATGCACATGCAACATCGTGGACATTTCTCTCTCTCTCCTCGAGTCCTGTTTCTCACACATCTCATTAGTATTTCTGCATGCGCATGCATGCACAAGAGAAGCTCAATCTCTCTCACAAGAGAAACTGGAGCTCGGCCTACAAAAAATCACTCTCATCTACAAGCCTTGATGTATTTTCTATTGAATACTCCCTCCGTTCCTAAATATAACTATTTTTATATATTTTAATATAAACTACATACAGATGTATATAGACATAGTTTAGAGTATAGATTCACTTATTTTGCTTCATATGTAGTCCATATATATTGAAATCTCTTAAACGACTTATATTTAGGAACAAAGGGAGTAGTTAATTGCTCGCGCGTTGCTAGGGATAAATAGATTTCAATGAGTAAACACTACTTGTGTCTAACACATAATTTTAGTATTGCCATGTATATCACGTGACATGGTATTGTTAACCTTTTTACGCTAGATCACTTCTCTTATTTTGTAACCACTATCTTCGGCATATACAACCATCCCCCTCCCCTCCCTCTCTTTCTGGGTATGTTGTGTAAAGATACATAATTAGTACTTCCTTTGTAAACTAATATAAAAATGTTTACAGATGGAGTATGTTGCAATGGGGATATACATATTCCAGCAAGTTAATATGAACAAAGAACTCTCTTTCTCTCTGTCTGCCTGTATGTAAGAAATGAACAAAGCAACAACATGTAACACACTGTGTTAAACAAACATATAACGCACTATTATCAAGACTCGTTTGTTAGAAAAAGAATAGATCAGTGGCCCTAAAAGGCGAGCTTGACCCTGAAAAGTACTTATATTTAGTAGCTTCGAGAGGAAGAAACAAATAAGAAAAAGCTTGGAGAGGAAGAAAAGTACCAGATTTGGACTTGATCAGTCTAAATAGTGATGTTTCTTACAATGGCCTCAACACCCTTCAAGTATCTATGGATGCAAATATATAAACAATGTGCTATGGAGTCTTGGGAAGTGATGCACTGATGCTACATAACTAACAGGAATAATCAAAAAGTTAATATAAGCGCATGTTAAATCAAATCAAACCAAGTCTGTGAGACATCACAATTCCTAAATACAGGAACACTCTCCTCGATAGGAAAAAGCTCGGCACGCAGCGGACGCTGGCTGGCCAACGTGTGCGTTGACGCCGGCTGCGTATGCGAGCGTGCAGCCCCGCGGAGGTGAAATAATTAAAGCGAACAACATCGGCCCAGAAACAAAGCGAAAAGGAACTCTGACGCCTCATGCCTCGTGACAGTAACTCCACTAAATAAACACTAACCCTATGTTACAAGACGACATCACAAACGAAAAATGCACAACTCCTAGGCTACGCATCCAAGAAGGAATCGCCGCACATGCGTCGATGATGGCAAGTCCAATACCAGGTTGAATTCCGGATTCTGATCCCTGAAGCCAAGCTTCAATGCACCACCTTTAGCAAGGTATCGACGCAGGCGCGCGTCGACATAGCTTGATCAGAGATATTGTGTTTTCACCAGAGTGCATAAACTCATCGTTGTAGCCGTTTGCACCATCATCCAATAGCCGACTACTGATGCCTCGATAACCGGATACCTATGGAGATGGGACCAGAAGACAAATACATCCCATACCGCCTGCCTCCTGGTATTGTCGCACCACCTTCGATCCGGTAGCAACAGGCTAAATATGACACCTCTACTAGAGCCACCGTGCAACACCAGCCGGTAGCAGGCATGACTTGCGTCTCTGCATAAGACGTCGTGTGTAGCATCTGTCGGCGGCGCATCCAACAGTGGCTTCACCTGCCGGCGCCAGGCATTGCTCGACCTCTCTCCTGAAGAGACAAATGTGTCACCTGTCGAACCGCATAAAACCTGATTTATTAATGGACAGGACGTCCCATACCGCCGCCAGCCTCAGAAAGGCTGTCACCACCTCAAGATCCAGTCTCCGGGACGCCTACGCGTCCACAGAGTCTGCCGCCGTCGAAGAAGAAGGGTCGCCGTCCTGATTCATGGATCTATAGGGAGAACCCACTGCCGCGCCAGCCGCTGTCGTCGCCGATACAACGGCAACCGTCGCCGGGACAGTCACATCATGTGTTTTTGTTATGCGTAGTGCTTTTCTTGAATGTACTGATTTCGTTTGTTGCATCGCTCCCTGATTGGTTACTTCACCTTTTTTTAAAGCATGACTTCATGTAACAGTTTGCAAGCTTAGATGTTTGATGGTTTCTGTATATCTCTCTCACCGTGTTGTGTGTCCTCGATATATTGTATAGTGTGCGTATATTCAGAGGCGGATCCAGCCCAGCAGGCCGCCTCGGGCCACCTTCATATACTGTAGCAATGGAAAATCATATTCACCGCTCGTTGCGGTGAACTGTAGAGCGATCGTACATAGCACCGCAGCGAGCGACAGACACATTGGCCGGCCCAGTGCGTCCAACCGGTTTTGGCAACCTTCTAGAAGGTTCCTTGAACCGGGTTTTTTCCTGTATCATCTTTTTCTGGTTCTTTTTGGCTTATTATTTTGTTTTTTCCTTTTCTGTTTCTTTTCTTTTTTTTAGTTTCTGTTTCTTTTCTTTATGTTTTTTTTTAAATTTCATAACTTTGCAAAATTTGTTCGCAAATTTAAGAAAAATGTTTGCTTTTCAATTTTTGTTCATGAGTTTCATCCTTTTTCAAAATTGTCCATGTCTTCAAATTTTGTTTGCATTCCAAAAATGCTTAGGAATTTCAAAAAGTGTTCCCGCTTTCCAAATTTTTTCATAAATTTATAATTTTTCGTGTTTTCAAAGTTTCTTCACAAATTGAAAACATATTCGTAAATTCCATAAATTTTGTTTGGGAGTTTGAAAAAATGTCCCCGTTCCAAAAAAAATCGCAAATTTCAAAAAATGTTCATATTTAAAAGTTTTGTTCGGAGTTTCAAAAAATGTTCCGTTTCCAAAATTGTTTGCAAATTGAAAAAAATCATTTTTCCAAATTTTGTTCTGGAGTTTCAAAAAATGTTCGTGTGCAAAAATTGTTGCTGCTCAGTTTTTTGGGTAGTTTAGAAAATGTTTCTGTTCTAAAAAACATGTTTGCGTCTCCAAAATTTGTTTGTGTGTTGTAAAATGTTTGAGTTTGCTCAAAATTTGTAAAAAAAAATTAATAATTTTCACGTTTGATAAAACATTCATGTTTTGTTTTTGATAAAAAAGTTTTCTGTTCGAATTTTTAAAAATTCTTCAGAAATTATTTTTTTTGCCATTTTCTAATTTTGTTCATGGTTGAAGTTTTTAAAAAAATTCCCAGAAATTTAGGAATGTTCCTGTTTTCAAATTTTGTTCACAATTTATAAAACGTTTGCACTTTTCAAAATATTCTACATTTTGTTCATGTTATGTAGAAAATGTTCGGGTTATAAAAAAATTGCCTTTGTAAAAACCACTATCAGGGGATCTTCGATTCGATCCCTCACTGGGACTTTAGCTTTTGCGAATCTCTTACACTTTTGCCGCTGTCGACAGTTTCTTTTTGAGTTGCGCTGCTAATCTAACACAACACCTGATCTAGCGCAGTGGCTATCACAACACGCTCATTACTATCGAGGTGGAGGTTATAATCCTAGCACTAGCACATTTCTTTTTCGTTGTTTTTCACCTCGCGACGGCAAATGGGCCGGCCCAGATGAGCCGCCCCTGTGCGGCACTCTTTGACACCAAAAGCGTCACATAGGAGTGAATATCCTATTTGCCGCTAATTGCGGCAAATTGTCGAAGGAACGCACAGGTAACAGGAGCGAGCAAGCGACATAGGCCAGCCCACTACTGGTGGATTACCGTGCTACAGTAACCCGGTAATTTTCAAAAAATCTTCTTGTTTTACAAAAAATGTTTGAATGTTCTTTTTTTCAATTTTTTGACAATGTTCAAAAAATCTTCCTGTTTTAAAAAATTGTGCATGCTTTCTGTTTTTTCAGGAGTTTCAAAAATGTTCTGGAAGTTTGAAAGAATGTAAACATTTTCATTTTCTGTTCACAAATTCAAGAAATGTTCCCTATTTCCAAATTTGTTCACATCATCAAAATGTTTATGTTTTACAAAATTTGTTCAAAAAATCAGAAACTGTTTTTGTTTTGAAGAAAATATTCGTAATTTCGATAAATTCAGTTCTAGGTCCTCGGTTCGACCCAATACACGGACTGCAGTTTTGGGGATTTTTTGCGAATTAATGTTCCAGTTTTGTCGCTGCGTATGTGTTTTTAAATGTTGCACTGCAAAATTGAACATGCGAGCGTCTTTGTGTGAGTGGTTTGCACCCCAGGCCTCTTAGTATGAGATCGCCTGTTCGAGTTTCAGCGGTTGCGCTTTTTGTTTTATTTTTTGCCATTTTTCATCTCGGGATGCCGCCGCGTGCAACTGTAAATGGGCCGGCCCAGGCTAGCCACTCCTGTGTGAGGGCGGGCACTTTGCCACAGCGAGCGGCGTACAGGAGCTCCCTGTAGCAATTGCTACAGTATTGCCACAAAATACAAAGGGTTTGGGCCTCATGCTCTGGGCCTGGGCCCTAGGGGGCTAGGTCCCAGAAGCCCAGAAAACTATTAGTAGCAATTGCTACAGAATACAAAGGGTTAAAACGGTTTGGTATTTGATGCATAGATCAAGAGATAAAACATTTTGAAAAAAAATCAACAAAAGTAAGGAACTCTCACATTGCAACAAGTGAAGCACATGCAGTGCCCCATTTATCAAACCGGAGAAGGTAGGGGAGTGACCTTTACAAGTGGTACCCTTTAACTAGTGATTTCGAACTTACACGTAGTTTTGTTACTTGGCTCACACCTGAAATAGGCCAGCCCATGTACTGTTTTTTCATAGGTTTTACGAACCTTCCCAGAAAAGGTTCTGCCCACTTTTTTTTTTTTTTGCAAATTCATGTACTTTTCCCAAGTTTCGTGAATTTCTTCTAAATTTTTTAACATTTTTTAAAATTTTGTGAGATTTTTTGTTATTTGAATTTGTTAAAGTACAAACTTTTTCAAGTGCCGATCTTTTTCCAAATTTCGTGAACTTTTTTCAAATTATGAACTTCTTTCAAATTTTCTGAACATTTTTCTGATTTGTGGACTTCTCCAAAATTATAAACTTGTTCTAGTCCTAAACCTTTTCAAATTCATGAACTTTTTTTTTCATATTTATGAAGTTTTTCAAACTAATGAATTCTTTTCAAATCCATAAACATTTTTTAATCTCCCTGAGTTTTTCAAAATTAGAAAACCTAGCTAGTCAATTTTGCGAAAGCTGACCAGCCGCAGTTGAAAACAAGAAAAATAATAGCGAGCGAAGAGGGGTGCATGAGCATGTAGGAGCTAGTGTGTGGCGAGATACTGGATCGCGGCCCACGAGGGAGCACCCCTATGACTATAGGAACACTTTGGCGCTTCAGGCGCTGGTTAGGATGTCTCATTGAAACCTCCTATTACGTGCTTATGGCGCGGGATAGGAAGGGTAACTCCCACCATGGTGTCAGTGGGTCACGTTTCTATTAGTCGTTCCCCTTTTGCATGTCCCAGGTTGCAACTCCACCACCAACATGCAATTTGGGGAGTGGAGCATTTTTTCTCCTAATGGCAAGTCCATCCTTGATATGTAATTGGGCCCTACTATTTTTTGTCACGTCTGTAAGTCCACACTCGACACACAACTAGGGTTCAACTATTTTTGTATTAGTTGTAACTCCAACCCCGACATGTAATTGTGATCCCCATATTTTTTCTCTTCCCAGCTGCAAAGTCCACCTTGGACACACAACTGGAGCCCAATACTTTTTTCTCTAGTTACAAGACCAACTACATCCCTGTCATGCAATTGGGGACACACTTTTTCTGTCCCAGTTACAAGTCCATCCTCAATAAGCAACTGGGGGAGGTCAGATGCAACTCCAACTCCGATACGCAACTGGGCCCGTCCCATTTTTATTCCACTTGCAAGTCCATCCTCGAAATGCAAGTCCATGCCCGCAAAGCAACTGCAATGAGTGGTGGAGGAGGGTTGTCGGTTAGTTCACTAGTGCAGAACCGGGCTTTAGCGCCGGCTCGTAACGGCCTTTAGTGCCGGTTCGGTAACCGGCACTAAAGAGTAGGGACTAAAGGCCCCCCCTTTAGTATCGGTTCCTCACGAACCGGCGCTAAAGTACCACCACGTGGCACGGGCCAGGCCCGGGTGCTGGTCGACCATTAGTACCGGTTGGTAACACAAACCGGTACTAAATATTTGGGGGGGGGGGGGTTGGTTTTATTTTCCATTAATTTTGTGTTCTCCATTTAATTCTTTTTTGTTTGCTGGTATTTTACGATACTACAAATTGTACACGTTATGCATATATATAAATAGATTTTCTCGTACACGTTGTGTTCTCGTACACGTTATGCATATATATATATGGAAAATCCATCCTACCACCCGGTGGTAGTTACCCCATATGTCTCATATACTACCATTTCGTATTATATGTACTACTTTATCATTTTCAATATATTCGTATACTATATCTAAGATATTTCAAAGCAAGTTATATGAAAAAATTACATATGAACCCATAATTTTTGTTATATTTGTGAAATACGTACATATTTATACGTAAAAAAGATAATACTCAAAACATGGCATATACTACCTAAAAATTAGTATATATACTACCTAATCATTGTTATATACTACATACTACTCGTATATATATATATATATATAATCGAATGTCTCACAACCAACACCATTAATTATTCACACATACACATATATATACATATACAATTTCTTCTACATGTTGCCTTGGTGCCTTCCGAGCATGATGACAAGTGGTTCACGGGGGCGGTAGCGGGTAATAGTATTCTCCTTTGGGATCTATGACCTGGTCGAGCAAAAATCGCGCTATTTCCTCTTGAAGTGCTAGTATGTGCTCCGCTGATAGGAGCTGGTCCCGCACCTCTCTGAACTGTTAAGAAGGAGATCAATATGCATGTGTATTAGTTGTGTGACTAGATATCGATAATAGTGTGAATAGTGTTCTGACAAATGTACCCAGTCTTGTCTTTGAGATCTGCTCCTTTCGGACGCCATCATGCGAATGTTCTCGCAAACGTAGTATGCACATAGATCATTCCCCGGCGCCTGCTTCAGGGCCTTTACGAGAATGGAATTGAATCAGATAATGATTAATCAAGCATGATAATTAATTAATGGTATTGAAACAAGAATTAAAGAGATGCATGGTAGCTAGCTAGTGATAACCCACAAGTATAGGGGATCGCAACAGTTTTCGAGGGTAGAGTATTCAACCCAAATTTATTGATTCGACACAAGGGGAGCCAAAGAATATTCTCAAGTATTAGCAGTTGAGTTGTCAATTCAACCACACCTGGAAACTTAGTATCTGCAGCAAAGTTTTAGTAGCAAAGTAATATGATAGTAGTGGTAACGGTAACAAAAGTAAAGACAACAAAAGTAATGTTTTTGGTATTTTGTAGTGATTTTAACAGTAGCAACAGAAAAGTAGACAAGCGAGAACCAGTATATGGAAAACTCGTAGGCACTGGATTAGCGATGGATAATTATGCCGGATGTGGTTCGTCATGTAACAGTCATAACATAGGGTGACGCAGAACTAGCTCCAGTTCATCAATGTAATGTAGGCATGTATTCCGTATATAGTCATACGTGCTTATGGAAAAGAACTTGCATGACATCTTTTGTCCTACCCTCCCGTGGCAGCGGGGTCCTATTGGAAACTAAGGGATATTAAGGCCTCCTTTTAATAGAGAACCGGAACAAAGCATTAGCACATAGTGAATACATGAACTCCTCAAACTATGGTAATCATTGGGAGTGGTCCCGATTATTGTCACTTCGGGGTTGCCGGATCATAACACATAGTAGGTGACTATAGACTTGCAAGATAGGATCAAAAACACACATATATTCATGAAAACATAATAGGTTCAGATCTGAAATCATGGCACTCAAGCCCTAGTGACAAGCATTAAGCATAGCAAAGTCATAGCAACATCAATCTCAGAACATAATGGATACTAGGGATCAAACCTTAACAAAACTAACTCGATTACATGATAAATCTCATCCAACCCATCACTGTCTAGCAAGCCTACGATGCAATTACTCACGCACGGCGGTGAGCATCATGAAATTGGTGATGGAAGATGGTTGATGATGACGACGGCGATGAATCCCCCTCTCCGGAGCCTTGAACGGACTTCAGATCAGCCCTCCCGAGAGAGATTAGGGCTTGGCGGCGGCTCCGTATCGTAAAACGTGATGATTTCTTCTCTCTGAATTTTTTCTCCCCGAAAGCCAATATATGGAGTTGGAGTTGGCGCCGGAGGGCCACCAGGGGGGCCATGAGGTAGGGCGGCGCGCCCAAGGGGGCGCCCCCCACCCTCGTGGACAGGGTGTGGCCCCCCTGGTCTTCATCTTTTGCGAGTAGTTTTTATTGTTTTTTCTAAGGTGTTCCGTGGAGTTTCAGGTCATTCCGAGAACTTTTATTTTCTGCACATAAAACAACACCATGGCAATTCTGCTGAAAACATCGTCAGTCCAGGTTAGTTCCAATCAAATCATACAAGTTAGAGTCCAAAACAAGGGCAAAAGTGTTTGGAAAAGTAGATACGACGGAGACGTATCAACTCCCCCAAGCTTAAACTCTTGCTTGTCCTCAAGCAATTCAATTGACAAACTGAAAGAGAAAAAGAAAAACTTTTACAAACTCTGTTTGCTCTTGTTGTTGTAAACATGAAAAGCCGGCATTCAAGTTTCAGAAATAATTATGAACTAACCATACTCACAATAACACGTAGGTCTCACAATTACTCATATCAATAACATAATCAGCTAGCGAGCCATAATAATAAAACTCGGATGACAACACTTTCTCAAAAATAATCATGACATGATATAACAGAGTGGTATCTCGCTAGCCCTTTCTGAGACCGCAAAACATAAATGCAGAGCACCTTTAAAGATCAAGGACTGACTAAACATTGTAATTCATGGTAAAAGAGATCCAGTCAAGTCATACCCAATATAAACCAATAATAATGAATGCAAACGACAGTGTGCTCTCCAGCGGGTGCTTTTAATAAGAAGGGTGATGACTCAACATAAAAGTAAATAGATAGGCCCTTCGCAGAGGGAAGCAGGGATTTGTAGAGGTGCCAGAGCTCAGTTTTGAAATAGAGATAAATTATATTTTGAGCGGCATACTTTCATTGTCAACATAACAACTAAAAGACGACAATATCTTCCATGCTAAACAGATTATAGGCGGTTCCCAAACAAAATGGTAAAGTTTATACCCCCCTCCTCCACAAGCATCAATCCATGGCTTGTTCGAAACAACGAGTGGCTCCAACATTCAATGGGTCCCAGGGGGAGTTTTGTTTGCAGTTATTTGATTTAGTTTGCATAAAGCATGGGACTGGGCATCCCGGGTACCAGCCATTTTCTCGTGAATGAGGAGCGGAGTCCACTCCTCTTGAGAATAACCCGCCTAACACGGAAGATAAGGGCAGCTCTAGTTGACATATGAGCTATTCGAGCATTGAAAACAGAATGTTTATTTGAAGGTTTAGAGTTTGGCACATACAAATTTACTTGGAACGGCAGGTAAATACCGCATGTAGGAAGGTATAGTGGACTCATATGGAATAACTTTTGGGTTTAAGGAGGTTGGATGCACAAGCAGTATTCCCGCTTAGTACAGGTGAAGGCTCGCAAAAGACTGGGAAGCGACCAACTGAGAGAGCGACAACCGTCGTAAACATGCATTAAAATTAATTTACACCGAATACAAGCATGAGTAGGATATAGTCCACCATGAACATAAATATCATGAAGGCTATGTTGATTTGATTCAACTACATGCGTGAACATGTGCCAAGTCGAGTCACTCAATTCATTTAAAGGAGGATACCATCCCATCATATCACATCACAATCATTCTAAAAGCATGTTGGCACGCAAGGTAAACCATTATAACTCATAGCTAATCAAGCATGGCACAAGCAACTATAATCTCTAAATGTCATTGCAAATATATTTACTTCATAATAGCTAACTCAGGAACGATGAATCATCATATTTACAAAAACAAGAGAGGTCGAGTTCATACCAGCTTTTCTCATCCCAGTAAGTCCATCATATATCATCATTATTGCCTTTCACTTGCACGACCGAACGGTGTGTATAATAATAAGAGTGCACGTGCATTGGACTAAGCTGGAATCTGCAAGCATTCAACTCAAGAGAGAAGACAAGTAATATGGGCTCTTAAGTTAAATGAACAATCATGCATATAAGAGCCACTAAGCATTTTCAATATGGTCTTCTCGACCCCAAAAAGAAAGGAAAAGAAATAAAAACTATTTACACGTGAAAGCTCCCAACAAGTAAAAGAAGAACGGGAAATATTTTTAGGTTTTCTTTTTAATTCTACTACAAGCAAAGAAAGTAAACTAACTATTTTTTTGGTTTTTCTTAAGGTTTACTAAACACACAAGAAGAAAGTAGGAAAAAGAAAATAAACTAGCATGGATATTACAGTGAAAGAGTATGAGCACCGATATCTAGCAATGAGTGTGCGTGAACATGAATGTAATGTCGGTGGGAAATACGTACTCCCCCAAGCTTAGGCTTTTGGCCTAAGTTGGTCTATTGCCAGGGATAGCCTGGCGGATACCCGTAGGTGAAGCTGGGGTCATACTGTGACGAAGAAGGCTCCGGCTGCCACTGGCTGGCAGCCTCCTCTGGATCCCAAGAATAAACAGATAGTGGTGGAGGCTCATCTTGTGGCTCCGGTTCCGGGGCTGGTGCAGGATTCCGATAGGTTTGAACAGTGATGACGTTGGTCGTGGAGGAAGTTGGTGAGGCCAGCATTCTCAATTAATAAATAGAAATCTTCATAAATCCCAGCTCTCCTCAAGAAGTCATCGGAAGGCCATTCACACGGCCGGACCTCCGCGATGCGAGGCAAATTAAATTTGGGCTTCTGCTCTTCTTCCTTTTGTTTTTCCTTAGAACTTCGGCTCGACGAGCCCCTCAAAAATTTCTTCATTATTTTCTGAAACAATCTGAAATTTTTAGTAACTTCAAATAAAAGTGAACTAACTTCAATAAAATTGATAGCAACAACTCCCACAAGTGCCTAGAGCCTATATAAAGCATTAGAGCTACTTGGAACCATATAAATTTGACATGCAAGCTCAAGAACATGGTCACCTATGCAGCACAATTTTGCAATGAATAAAGCACTAGAACAAAAACTAATTGGACCAATGGAGGAGTCACATACCAAGGAACAATCTCCCCAAGCAGTTTTGCGAGAGGTGCTTTGAGCAAGGAGATCGAAAATCACAGCAATGAGGGCTGGAACTCATGCTTGAGTTGGTTTTTCGTGTTTGTGTGAGGCAGAGCAAGAAGATGGGTGCAGGAATAAGTGGAGGAGGGCCACCGTGGGCCCACGAGGCAGGGGGGCGCGCCTAGGGGGGTAGGCGCGCCCTCCACCCTCGTGGCCAGGTGGCAGCTCCCCCGCGGTAATTTTTGCACAGTAAATCCTCAAATATTCCCGAAAAAATCATATTAAATTGGCATGGCATTCTGAGGACTTTTATTTTCGGGATATTTTTATATTGCACGGATAAGTCAGGAAATAGGCAGAAAAATACTATTTTACTTTATTTCTACTAAATAACAGAAAATAAAAAGAGGGTATAGAAGGTTGTGCTTCTAGTTTCATCCATCTCGTGATCATCAAAATGAACCCACTAACAAGGTTGATCAAGTCTTGTTAACAAACTCATTACGGATAATCACGGAACCGGAGAAATTTTGAATGATACTAAGTTACTTCAACGGGGATATGAAAATCCCCAACAATAAGAATATCATACTTTTTCTTGACAGTAGGGAGAGGAAATTCAAAACCTCCAAATATAATCGATGGAATTTTTCCAATAGAGTTGATACTATAAACTTGAGGTTGTTTCCTTGGAAAATGTACCATGTGCTCATTGCCATTAACATGAAAAGTGACATTGCCTTTGGTGCAATCAATAACAGCCCCTGCAGTATTAAGGAAAGGTCTTCCAAGAATAATAGACATACTATCATCCTCGGGAATATCAAGAATAACAAAGTTCGTTAAAATAGTAACGTTTGCAACTACAGTAGGCACATCCTCACAAATACTGACAGGTATAGCAGTTGATTTATCAGCCATTTGCAAAGATATTTTAGTAGGTGTCAACTTATTCAAGTCAAGTCTACGATATAAAGAGAGAGGCATAACACTGACACCGGCTCCAAGATCACATAAAGCAGTTTTAACATAATTTCTCTTAATGGAGCATGGTATAGTAGGTACTCCTGGATCTCCAAGTTTCTTTGGTATTCCACCCTTAAAAGTATAATTAGCAAGCATGGTGGAAATTTCAGCTTCAGGTATCTTTCTTTTATTAGTAATGATATCCTTCATATACTTAGCATAAGGATTTGTTTTGACCACATCACTTAATCGCATACGCAAAAAGATGGGTCTAATCATTTCAGCAAAGCGGTCAAAATCCTCATCATCCTTTTTCTTGGATGATTTCGGAGGAAAAGGCATCGGTTTCTGAACCCATGGTTCCCTTTCTTTACCATGTTTCCTAGCAACGAAGTCTCTTTTATCATAACGTTGATTCCTTGATTGTGGGTTATCAAGATCAACAGCAGGTTCAACTTCTACATCATTATCATTACTAGGTTGAGCATCAACATGAACATTATCATTAACATTATCACTAGGTTCATGTTCATCACCTGATTGTGTTTCAGCATCAGAAATAGAGATATCATTTGGATTCTCAGGTGGTTCAGCAATAGGTTCACTAGAAGTTTGCAAAGTCCTATCATTTTTCTTTTTCTTCCTCTTAGAAGAACTAGGTACATCAATATTATTTCTCTGAGAATCTTTCTCGATTCTCTTAGGGTGGCCTTCAGGATACAAAGGTACCTAAGTCATTCTACCAGTTCTAGTAGCCACTCTAACAGCATAATCATGTTTCTTACTATTCATTTCATCAAGCACTTCTTTCTGAGCTTTAAGTACTTGTTCTACTTGAGTGGTAACCATAGAAGCATGTTTGCCAACAATTTTAAGTTCACCTCTAATATTAGCCATATAATCACCCAAGCGTTTGATCATAAAGGTATTCTGTTTTAATTGTCTACCAAAATAAGCATTAAAGTCATCTTGCTTAAACATAAAGTCATCAAACTCATCCAAGCACTGACTAGCAATTTTAGTAGGAGGGACTTCAGCTTTATCATATCTATAGAGAGAATTTACCTTTACTACCTGTGTCGGGATATCGGGAGGTTCTTCAGTAAATAAGTAATTGAGATCATATACTTCTTCAACAGGCGGTAAATTAAGACCATGTATTTCTTCAATAGGAGGTAAATTCTTAACATCTTCAGCTTTAATACCTTTTTCTTTCATAGATTTCTTTGCCTCTTGCATATCTTCGGGACTGAGAAATAGAACACCTCTCTTCTTCGGAGTTGGTTTAGGAATAGGCTCAGTAATTGGCTCTAGAACTGGCTTAGGAGGTGCCCAATTATTTTCATTTGCCAACATATTATTCAATAGAATTTCAGCTTCATCCGGTGTTCTTTCCCTGAAAAGAGAACCAGCACAACTATCCAGGTAATCTCTAGAAGCATCGGTTAGTCCATTATAAAAGATATCAAATATTTCAGGTTTCTTAAGAGGATGATCAGGCAAAGCATTAAGTAACTTGAGAAGCCTCCCCCAAGCTTGTGGGAGACTCTCTTCTTCAATTTGCACAAAGTTGTATATTTCCCTCAAAGCAGCTTGTTTCTTATGAGCAGGGAAATATTTAGCAGAGAAGTAATAAATCATATCTTGGGGACTTTGCACACAACCAGGATCAAGAGAATTAAACCATATCTTAGCATCACCCTTTAATGAGAACGGAAATATTTTGAGTAAATAAAGGTAGCGCGATCTCTCATTATTAGTAAACAGGGCAGCTATATCATTTAACTTAGTAAGATGTGCCACAACAGTTTCAGATTCATAGCCATAAAAAGGATCAAATTCAACCAAATTAATTATATCTGGATCAATAGAAAAATCATAATAGTCCTTATCAGGAACACAGATAGGTGATGTAGCAAAAGCAGGGTCGGATTTCATTCTATCTCTAAAAGATTCTTTACTCCATTTAACTAGCAACCTCATAAGTTCATATCTATCCCGGCAAGCAAGAATAGCTACAGAAGATTCCGCATCAAAAAGATAACCCTCAGGAATAGCAGGCATATTTTCATCATCACTAACATCATCGTATTCAGGTGCAATAATTTCTCTTTCTCTAGACCTAGCAATTTGCTCATCAAGAAATTCACCAAGGGGCACAGTAGTATCAAGCATAGAAGTAGTTTCATCATAAGTATCATGCATAGCAGAAGTGGCATCATCAATAACATGCGACATATCAGAATTCATAGCAGTAACAGGTTTAGGTGTCGCAAGCTTACTTATAACAGAAGGAGAATCTAGTGCAAGGCTAGATGGCAGTTCCTTACCTTCCCTCGTAGTCGAGGGCAAAATAGTAGTTCGATCATATTTCAAGTTCTTCATAGTGTCCAACAGATATAAATCCCAAGTGACTCAAAGCGTAGAGCTATGCTCCCCGACAACGGCACCAGAAAAAGGTCTTGATAACCCACAAGTATAGGGGATCGCAACAGTTTTCGAGGGTAGATTATTCAACCCAAATTTATTAATTCGACACAAGGGGAGCCAAAGAATATTCTCAAGTATTAGCAGCTGAGTTGTCAATTCAACCACACCTGAAAACTTAGTATCTGCAGCAAAGTGTTTAGTAGCAAAGTAATATGATAGTAGTGGTAACGGTAACAAAAGTAAAGACAGCAAAAGTAATGTTTTTGGTATTTTGTAGTGATTGTAACAGTAGCAACGGAAAAGTAGATAAGCGAGAACCAGTATATGGAAAACTCGTAGGCACCGGATTAGTGATGGATAATTATGCCGGATGCGGTTCGTCATGTAACAGTCATAACATAGGGTGACACAGAATTAGCTCCAGTTCATCAATGTAATGTAGGCATGTATTCCGTATATAGTCATACGTGTTTATGGAAAAGAACTTGCATGACATCTTTTGTCCTACCCTCCTGTGGCAGCGGGGTCCTATTGGAAACTAAGGGTTATTAAGGCCTCCTTTTAATAAAGAACCGGAACAAAGCATTAGCACATAGTGAATACATGAACTCCTCAAACTATGGTCATCACCGGGAGTGGTCCCGATTATTGTCACTTCAGGGTTGCCGGATCATAACACATAGTAGGTGACTATAGACTTGCAAGATAGGATCAAGAACACACATATATTCATGAAAACATAATAGGTTCAGATCTGAAATCATGGCACTCGGGCCCTAGTGACAAGCATTAAGCATAGCAAAGTCATAGCAACATCAATCTCAGAACATAATGGATACTAGGGATCAAACCCTAACAAAACTAACTCGATTACATGATAAATCTCATCCAACCCATCACCGTCCAGCAAGCCTACGATGTAATTACTCACGCATAGCGGTGAGCATCATGAAATTGGTGATGGAGGATGGTTGATGATGACGACGGCGACGAATTCCCCTCTCTGGAGCCCCGAACAGACTCCAGATCAGCCCTCCCGAGAGAGATTAGGGCTTGGCGGCGGCTCCATATCGTAAAACGCGATGGTTTCTTCTCTCTGATTTTTTCTCCCCGAAAGCCAATATATGGAGTTGGAGTTGGCGTCGGAGGGCCACCAGGGGGCCCACAAGGTAGGGGGCGCGCCCAGGGGGGGCGCGCCCCCACCCTCATGGACAGGGTGTGGGCCCCCTGGTCTTCATCTTTTGCGAGGATTTTTTATTGTTTTTTCTAAGGTGTTCCGTGGAGTTTCAGGTCATTCCGAGAACTTTTATTTTCTGCACATAAAACAACACCATGGCAATTCTACTGAAAACAGCGTCAGTCCGGGTTAGTTCCATTCAAATCATACAAGTTAGAGTCCAAAACAAGGGCAAAAGTGTTTGGAAAAGTAGATACGACGGAGACGTATCAGCTAGCTAGCTAGTACTACTTAATTAATTACCTTTGGTCAATACCAAAATAGCTTTTTTGCCCATTTGCCTGGAGTCACCTTGATGAACTTTGCCCAAGCCCTGCCCGCCGGCAAAGAAAATTAATAAAGGGGTTATTAAATAGTTCATATCAGGAAATGACGAACTAAATAGGCCGAGATATAGTTAATAATGATTGAAATTACCTATTGACTATCCCCTTCACGATGGTGTAGTCTTTTTCTTCTTTCAGTAGTGAGTCCAGTACTTCAACTGTTCCTTTGTCAACTTTAGTGTCTAACAAGATCCAGTGGAAACTGCATGCGCACACGTTTGCATGTCTTAATTAAGCGGGCATGTGCATAACACTAATCAACTACCGTAAACCCTATACACTTAATTATTAACATCTAGCTAGCTAGTAAGCAAAAACATAATTTGTAGTACAAGACAGTGTGACTCACAGGAAGTTGTAAGGAAGTAATATATCTTCACTGGTATTGAGGCGCTTGAAGAACTCCAGCATGCTTTCCTCTAAACTATCTCGACAAGTTGAAAGATTCCATGTGTACTCATTAATGGTATTTGGGTCAATGAACCCAATACCATAGCGTCCAGATTTTTTCATTTCATACATCTTCATCCTGCATATAATACCACAGAAAAGAATATATAGTGAGGATAATTACATGTAATGATTGATCAAAATGATCACTACAGCTAGCTTGAGACTTAAATTACAGAAAGAAATCACTTATAGACAATAGCAACTGACGATAGATTTGTCGAGTGCGTCTTGATTGTATAACTGAAATAGTTCTGAATACTCAACGAACAGAGCTTTCTCATGGAAGTAATGCTCCTCCTTGACATTCACCATGAGGGACTCTCGATTGGAAATCTTGGTAATGTTCATATACCATTGATGCAATTCATACATTCTCGTTGGGAGGTTCTTGACCTTGTCTGGCTCGACCAAAGGTTGGCCCCGGACATATTTCCGTTTTATTTCCTCCTCTCTAAGCAGAGACATGGGCTCGATTTCGAGGAGTTGTCCAACAGAGATCTTGAGCATTTCAGCCTGCATTATATGCTCCTCCGTTATTACCACATCGCCCGGCTGGGGAACGTTAACGATTTTCTCACAATAATATTGGGCGCGCAGCCTCCTCTCATGTGTTGTTGGCACAACAAGCGGGGGGATCGATTGCGCCGTCTGTTCTCCCAGCTGGGGAATGGTTTTCCCGCATTTGTTGCCCGCTGCTTGTTGGCTCGAGCTCAAGCTCGCTTCCCTCTGTAGTCGTGCTCGATGTGACTTCCTGATTTTGCGCTCATAGTCTGAGTTAACAGGCTTGGGAGCTGGTGCTCTAGCCATACGAATGAAGTGGTCAATCTTTTCCTCAGGCACTTTCTCCCTTGGCAGCGGTGCCGGTTTCGGTGCAAAATGGGCGTCCACTTGGGCTTGCACTATGGCTGTGTTTTGCTCCTCGGTCATGTCATAAGGCCTCTGAGGAAGAGGAGCGAGGCTTGGACCATATTTATATCGCTTGTCTCCGCCTGTACTTACTAAACTACCTTGACTCGTACTGCTACGCACCATAGCTGCGGCGTGTCTCTTCTGCGATTGCTGAGACGGCGGAGACGGCTGACGTGGCTGAGTTGGAGCAGGAGGATTGATGCTGTGCTAGACTTGAAGCAGGAGGTGTGGCCTGACACGGTGTCGGACTTGAAACCGGAAGTACTTGCGTCATAATCACGTGGCAGTCATGAGACTTTAGGTTCTGGAACTTTTTCTCTGCCATATTTAGTATTCCCTTTATATTCGACGAGAAGCCAGATGGTACCTTCATGCTGAGCAGGTATTCAAAGAAGATTTCCTTCTCTTCTTTGGTAAGAGCGTAGTTGGCCTGACCCTTATGTATGCCGTCTTTTCCGTGCATACATTGCTGGTCCTCCCGTGCCTCTGGTGTATCTTTTGTCTTCCCATACACGCCCAAAAAGCCAAGCAGGGTCATGCAAAGATTCTTCGTCACGTGCATCACGTCGATTGCGGAGCGGACCTCTAGGTCTTTTCAATATGGCAGGTCCCAAAATATAGATTTTTTCTTCCACATGGGTGCGCATCCGTCAGCATTCTTCGAAACAGGTTGTCCGACAGGACCCTTTCCAAAGATTACCTTCAAATCCTTGACCTTATCATGTACATCAGCACCAGTACGGTGGCGAGGCTTCATCCGGTGATCCGCCTCACCTTTGAAATGCTTGCCTTTCTTTCTTACGGGATGCCTGCTCGGAAGAAATCGACGATGTCCCAGGTACACAATCTTCCTACAACTATCCAAATATATACTGTCGGTATCATCCAAACAGTGCGTGCATCCGCGGTATCCCTTGTTTGTCTGTCCTGAAAGGTTACTGAGAGCAGGCCAATCATTGATGGTCATGAACAGCAACATCTTTAGGTCAAATTCTTCCTGTCCGTGCTCATCCCACGCACGTACGCCTGTTCCATTCCACAGCTGTAATGGTTCTTCAACTAATGGCCTTAGGTACACATCAATGTCGTTGCCGTGTTGCTTAGGGCCTTGGATGAGCACTGGCATCATAATGAACTTCTGCTTCATGCACAACCAAGGAGGAAGGTTATACAAACATAGAGTCACAGGCCAGGTGCTATGGTTGCTGCTCTGCTCCCCAAAAGGATTAATGCCATCTGCGCTTAGACCAAACCATACGTTCCTTGGGTCACCTGCAAACTCCTCCCTGTACTTTCTCTCGATTTTTCTCCACTACGAACCGTCAGCGGGTACTCTCAACTTTCCGTCTTTCTTACGGTCTTCTACGTGCCACCGCATCGCCTTCGCGTGCTCTTTGTTTTGGAACAAACGTTTCAGCCATGGTATTATAGGAGCATACCACATCATCTTGGCAGGAATCTTCTTCCTGGGGCGCTCACCCTCGACATCACCAGGGTCATCGCGACTGATCTTATAACGCAATGCACCGCATACCGGGCAAGCGTTCAAATCCTCGTACTCACCGCGGTAGAGGATGCAGTCATTAGGGCATGCATGTATCTTCTGCACCTCTAACCCTAGAGGGCAGACAACCTTCTTTGCTTCATACGTACTCTCGAGCAATTCGTTGTCCTTTGGAAGCATATTCTTTATCATTACCAGCAACTTTCCAAATCCCTTGTCAGATACACCATTCTCTGCCTTCCATTGCAGCAATTCCAGTGTGGTGCCCAACTTCTTTTTGTCAGCTTCGCAATTCGGGTACAACAATTTCTTGTGATCCTCTAACATGCGCTGCAACTTTTTCTTCTCCAAATCACTTACGCAGTTTCTCTTTGCATCGGCAATGGCCCGACCTAGATCATCAGCGGGCTCATCTGATGCCTCTTCTTCAGCTTCTTCCCGCATTACCGGCTCAACTTCTTCCCCCATTGTTGTATCATCGTATTCAGGGAACCCATGGCCAGGATAGCCATCGTCGTCCTCTTCTTCTTCATTGTCTTCCATCATAACCCCTCTTTCTCCGTGCTTGGTCCAAACATTATAGTGGGGCATGAAACCGGACTCAAATAGGTGGACGTGAATGGTTCTTGACGTAGAGTAATTGTGACCATTCTTACAACCAGCACATGGACAAGGCATAAAACCATCCGCCCGCTTGTTTGCCTCAGCAGCAAGCAGAAAAGTATGCACGCCATTAATGAACTCGGGAGAGCATCGGTCATCATACATCCATTGTCGGCTCATCTTCATTACACAACACCGAATAGACCAAATTAATATAAGTTCATACATAAAGTTCATACATAAAGTTCATATACAACACTTAATTAAATGCAACATACAAATAACTCTCTAGCTAAAGAATTTAAATGCAACAACAAATGTGATCAAGATCGCAACTAAGGTAATAATTGATCCAACAACATAATGATACCAAGCCACACTATCAATGGCATATTTTCTAATCTTTCTAATCTTCAACCGCATTTTCCCCATCTTGATCTTGTGATCATCGACGACATCGGCAACATGCAACTCCAATTCCATCTTCTCCCCTCAATTCTTTTCAATTTTTCTTTCAAATACTCGTTTTCTCTTTCAACTAAATTTAACCTCTCGACAATAGGGTCGGTTGGAATTTCCGGTTCACATACCTCCTAGATAAAAATATCTATGTCAACTTGATGGGCATAATTTGTCATAAACACGAAATGCAACAACTAGTTTTAAAAGAGAATATACCACATCCGAGTCATAACAAGGACGAGGGCCGACGGGGACGGATATCAAAACCATGGCACTATGTATAACAAACAACGTACGGGTAAGATAATTATACGAGTAACTATATATCCAAATCACGCAAACATCAATTTGGTAATGTAAAACATTCATGAACAAGAGTCTCACCACAAGGTGGTGCCGGCGACGGGACGGTCCGGGCAATCGACGGTGGTTACGATGGAGATTTAGAAGACACTAAGTAAACCACACCTACATATGCAAACTAAGTGTTATTTTTGACCTCAAATTGCATATAAATCAAATACTAGCACATATAATTCCTCCCAAATTACTAAACTCACAAATTAATCACTATACAAAGCATTGCAAGAGCTAATCTAGTAATGAGAGATGAAAGGACAAAGTTGCTAACCTTTGTGATCATTTGAATGGATGGGGGCCTTCAAATCTTGACAAATTTTGGGCAAAATGTGTGATGAGCTTGTGATGAGCTCGAGGAAGAGAGGGGAAGAACAGAGGAAGGAGAGGGGAAAGGGGAAGAACAGAGCGAGCTGGGGTGGACGAAGGGTTTATGTACGTCGACCTTTAGTACCGTTTCGTGGCACGAACCGGTACTAAAGGTGCTGGAGGGGCCCCAGACTGACAACATCTTGCCACCACTCTCTTCAGTACCGGTTCATGGCACGAACCGGTGATAAAGGTTCACCACGAACCGGTACTAATGAGAGTGGCCGGCTAGCCGTTGGAACCGACACTAATGGACACATTAATGCCGAATCAAAATCAAACCGGCACTAATGTGCTTCACATTTGACCCTTTTTCTACTAGTGGTTCCATCTCCACATTTAAAAATGTTCATGATTTTTTTCATTTTAAAAAGTCTTGAACATTTTCTAAGATTATAATCTTTTTCAAAATCATGATTTTTTTAAATTCATGTTTTGGTTAGAAAAATAATCATGATCTTCTTCCAAACTGATGAACATTTTTTAATTTCGCAAATATTTTTGAACTTATCTATGTTTTCGTTTATTTTTGTTAATATTTTCTTTCTTTCTCTTTTCCATCCTTCTTTTCTTTTATCATTATCTTATTTCATTTTTATTTTCATAATGTTTTTGTCTTTCTTTTGATTATCAATTTTTATTGTTCATCGCTTATTTTAAAAAAGTTGATAGTGTATTTTTCAAAAATGTGCACCATGTTTTAAAATATACATCACATTTTTTTTAGAAATGTGCATCATTAGATAGTAGCTTTCGCACCATTCCTGCCTATTTCAATTGATATGTCACATCTAGATGAGCCCTAGACACATCCAAAATATATTTATACTTGCCTAAAAAAACCCCAAAATTATATTTATACTTGTCTCATTTTTGCAAAGGACCAATCAGCTAGCATCGTGTGGTTTCTGTGGGCGGGAGGACGCAAGCTTGCTGCAGGAAGTCGTTAATTAACCGTCGTACGATTTCGGCGGGCGCACAATCAAGAAGTCATGTCTAAGCTGACATCAGTTATGCTCGAAGTCAAACATGTACGGTAAGTGGAGTATATACTGAAACCCGCAGCCGGCCGACACAAGTCATGCATGGTAAAACCATCCTCGGTTTCCAAGCTTCATTAGCAGCATGAATCATGCCGGCTTCCCGCCAACACCAAACCCTACATAAACCCGCCAGCCACACATGCTCAAACCACACATGCTCGAGCAATGCCGTCCTCGCAAGCCCTAGTGCTTGTCCCGCTCGCCCTCCTGGTATTCTGCGCCTGCGCCTACGCGCAGGCCCCTGCGGCGGCCGACGACGTCTGCGCCGGCCTGGCGGCTGACGACGCCTGCCACAACGTCCCCAAGGCGCTGCGCCTGAAGCTGATCGCCGTCCCGGCCATCCTCGTCTCCAGCGTGCTCGGCGTGTGCCTGCCGCTCTTCGCCAGGTCGGTGCCGGCGCTCCAGCCCGGCCGCAGCCTCTTCTCCGTCGTCAAGGCCTTCGCGTCGGGCGTCATCCTCGCCACCAGCTACATGCACGTGCTGCCTGACTCGTTCGACAACCTCAGCTCGCCGTGCCTCCCCAAGAAGCCGTGGGGAGACTTCCCCTTCACCGCCTTCGTCGCCATGCTCGCCGCCCTCTTCACGCTCGCGGTCGACTCGCTCATGCTCACCTTCTACAACCGGAACAAGGTGGGCAGCGGCCCCAGCAGCGCCGCTGTCGCCAGCCACGAGAGCCCGGAGCAGGGAGGACACTGCCACTGTCACGGCCACGAACATGCACATGGCCATGCCCACGGCATGATGTTGGACAAACCTCAAGATGCTGAGGCCGGCCAGATGCAGCTGCGCAGGAACCGTGTTGTCGTTCAGGTAATCTTGCGTTGCACTTGCACAATTCCTAATTTAATTATGCGGCAGCTAATTGATTGGGTTTGCCTTTCTTAATTTCCTGTTGTCACTAATGGATGAACTTGTACGTACCTCTAAGGCTCTAACAATGTTTCAGGCTGGCTATAATGGGGGTAACATAACCGATATTATGATGTACTTGGGACTACCAAACATACTTATGTGACAGACAATTAGAGAAGGAAGAGAAAGTTAAAGTAATATATGTAAATACCGTATATGCACTATAAAGGTATCATCATATAGTAGTATCATATGCATGATACTAGTATATGATACTCCCCACTATGAGTAGGCGCAAAGTCGGAGGCCGGGTTGTTTGGATTGAGCCAATGCTCGCCCTGCCAATCGTTGGCCCGCCAATTAATTGGCGAAGGAATCCACCACCCATGATCTTGCCAAAACTTTGGCTCAGAATTGAACTGGGGCTGATGTGTAGGTGTGGGCAAACCAATACTTTGGCATCCATCCAAAGGAGTACCCGGTCCAATTTTTTGGCTTGACGCATGAGGGCGTCGATCCAAAAAGCCCCAACATTTCTCGAGCTCCGTACCGAACAGGAAAGTCTTTTGCAGTACATACTCTAGCTTTTACTGTAGCTTCCAAAAAATTACTTTCTACTACCAGCCACGATTAATTCATGTATAGAAGCTTGCACTCTGCAAAGAAAGTGCTAAAACAATTACTTTAGGCTATATCTGAAAACTTTCTTCGACAATGGTTATTCAATTAAACATGTGTCTCGACACTTTTTATGGTTGTGTGCATGCATTAGTCGATGCAGAGACTGGGGTTGATCCTCATTTTCGACAAAAAAGGAGATATGTCCATACTTTTTTAGCTATGACATCTCTCGCTCAGACAATCAGTCAAATCTCGAGGAGATGATCGAATGGGATATGCAGGCTGAACAACTTCAAATGGCGGGGGGTATGACTTTGCCTTGCATGAAAATGATATGCGTCGATTAGTCACCAACCCGTGTATCCATTCACAATATATTGGTTTTAAAAGCGGAAATTGCTTTTGAAGGCCGAGCTCCATGAAGGCCTCCATTTGCAAACTTCAAAATTCATATTTGTACGTTTCAGAAAATTCTGAAAAAAATACATATATATATGGAGGTATAATGTACATGTGTGTAAATTTTCAGAATGACATACATTGAAATGAGGGTTGTGTAAAAAATAGATTTGGGGCTTTTCAACACATTATACTATTCATCTGCAAAGTCCATGAATTTGTCTTTTTTGTACATGTCCCTTTAAGGTATTTCATCCTGAATTTATATATACATATATATTTAGTCCCTGTGTACTTACATATTTTTTCAGATATTTTTAAATTGGAAAGTTTAAAGTTTCAATTTTTCAAAAATTAAGGGCTCCGGTCACCAAAATGCCCCACTCTTTTAAAAGCTTATTTGATAGAAGTATTCGACATAATGGACCACATTAAGAAGTACATGTATCTTTCTTATTTTCTTATCCGTTGGTCATATATTGGTTTCAAAACATGTTTGTTCTGAAATGACGCCATTATTTCAGTAGACAACACTAGGCATGAAATAGTATCCGTGTTCATAAAAAATGGATTAGATGAGTGGCAATGACAATGGCACGCACTAGCCCCATCACAATGACGTGGCAACAAGAGCAAACGAACACAGGCCCAATAAACGAAGCGGAAAATTGCGCGATACCATGAGGTACCGGCAGACCCGCAACCGCTCATTGCCACCCTAAAATTAGTGTGACACTGTTTCGTATAAAAAGTGAATCATTTCGTTTCAGAAATACACAATTATACAGGCCGGCATATACGTATGCAGGTTCCATCAACATCAGTTTTAGTCAGATAGTACTGGAGGGGTGCATGCATGCGTCGCCTATTCTTTCTTCATTCCCCCAACAAATGCACCCATTTATTTCGTCTTTGCAAACTTAAATCGCCCATATCTTTTGAACCAACATTTCGATTTCAGAACTTTTTGTATATTTGAGCTCTAAAATACATAAAAGGCAAAGTATGCAATACATACATATGAAACCGCAGTGGGCCACAATTGCACAAATCTTAAAGAATGTGGATTGTGGCAGATGTGCAGGCATGTGCGCGCAAAATGACTTTCCGGCCCAATACATCAAGAGGCTTGCTGTTCATCCATTAAAATAACACTTCACGTAAAGAGACAGAGACAAAAGAAACATACTTTTTTTGCGAGATCAATAGTAGTTTATTTCAATATGATAGAGCTACAATCCAGAGGCAAAAGATCCTACTTTGCCACATACACTCAGTGTTGAAGATTCCGGTGACTAGGCATGGACTTTGGAGGTACCCAAGCATGTAAATTTAGGTGTGTCACATTGTATAATTGAATTGTGCATGGATTTTGTGCATAAACAATCATGGATAAAAGTCTCCGCACCATAGTATATTTTACATAATTGTTCATTTTTATCTATAATAGTTTAACATGCGCACATCAAAATTTAATTAGCTCAAGTAAGGGGCTAGGAGTAGCATGTTTGACTTTGGTTACAAAACAGATGAAGTTTAGCAAGCATGATTCACGCAAAGCTGACCTTTTTCCCTAGTGAGATGGTACTAATAATAACTTAATGAAGCTTCATATGACTAAATCAAATAAGTAAAGTGAGTGTTAAGACTTGGTCATATTTATTGTGTATTGTGACTTCCTGAATCCAAATTCCTTTTGCACAATTAGGCAAGTCACCACAGGAATAATCTTATTTGCCCTTCCCCGAGTATTTCTGATACTCGGCAAATAAGTTTATTCCTGTAATGAATAGGCCCAGATGAGAATAATACTTTCATAAAAAGAGAATAATACTGACCTGCATAAACTGAGAGAAATAGGTAAACACAGACACCATTTGGAAAAAGTAAACACAGACACAATAGATTAGAGACTCACTAATCTCCAACATAAAAGCATGGACATGCACTTTTTCAAAATAGGCTTTCGCCCCTTTTTATAAATAAACAACCACCGTGTCCATACGTCAATGTACGAAATCACCTATAAGATAAAAAAAGTCTGCTGTCCCATGCTATTGCCTTCAAACTAGCTAGTACTCGAGTAAGACAGAGTAGTATATGTACAGTATTAATTTGCACGTCTAATTTATGTTTCGACATGCTTAACGTGTACGTGCAGGTCCTCGAGATGGGCATCGTGGTGCACTCGGTGGTGATCGGGCTGGGCATGGGCGCGTCGCAGAGCGTGTGCACCATCCGGCCGCTGGTGGCGGCCATCTGCTTCCACCAGCTCTTCGAGGGCATGGGACTCGGCGGCTGCATCCTCCAGGCGGAGTACGGCGTCAAGATGAAGGCCGGGCTGGTCTTCTTCTTCTCCACCACCATGCCGTTCGGGGTCGCGCTGGGGCTGGCCCTCACCAAGGTGTACAGGGACAACAGCCCCACGGCGCTCATCGTCGTCGGCCTGCTCAACGCCGCGTCCGCGGGGCTGCTGCACTACATGGCGCTCGTGGAGCTCCTCGCCGCCGACTTCTTGGGGCCCAAGCTGCAGGGCAGCGTCAGGCTCCAGCTCGTGTGCCTCGCCGCCGTCCTCCTCGGCGCCGGCGCCATGTCCCTCATGGCCAAGTGGGCGTAACGAGTAACGAACGACTCGTCGAAGCGCGCCCTCTGCATGCAGTATAGTATGCTCTCTAGCTAAGTGTACGTGTGCCTGTATATATATACATATATGCATTGCCCCCTAGAAAAGTAGGTAATTACGCTTGTGTGATCGCAGCTCACGTCTGAGACACTGTTGTGCTATGTGTAAAAACTAGTGATGGTTTTCCCGTTCATGCGTGCTATGTCATAATCATATGTTTATCGTCAATAAAAGAATTTTGTTTACCTCATTTCAGAGAGGAGCTAGCCGATGGGCCAGTCCAATTCGGGGCTTATGCACTTTCATGTTCAGTTTTCCGGTTTTCCCCGGCAAAAATCTGGCTGCATGGATTTCATTACAGATTAAAATATATGATTACAATTCCTAAAAAAATGATTACAAGATATAAATGTATATAATTTTTTCAAATATTCATGAATTCGTTCAAATTTAAATTGTGCAGGTTGCACTACTGAATTTTGTCACACCCTAGGGGTGGCTGGGTTCGCTGGCGACGAGGGAGAGTGGATCGGGATCGGAGCTGGAGAAGGAGGACGAGATCAGCACGTAGGAGACGCTAGCAGAGAGGATAAGAGAGAATGAGAGGTTCGAATTATTCCATTTCAAATTGATGCCTTGCTACAGTAGCTCGCCCGCTTATATAAGCTGGGTCGTTCTCATTACACGTTCGGCCCACGGCCCACTCGCACACCCCACACCTATGGCCCAACACCTATTCTGAACTTCAGTATGCCTCCTCTGTTGCTTATCGATTCCTGTCAGGTTGTTGGTACTGACAGTACCCTCCCCTGGAGAGTCAGCTTGTCCCCAAGCTGGTGCGGCCGGCGAGCCGGGTAGCACGCTTGGAGCACCTGGTAGTCCTCCCAGGTCGCATCTGTTGCTGGACATTTTGTCCATTTGATCAGCACTTGCAGGTGAGCAGCGTTGCCCTTTTTGACCAAACGACGCTCGAGTATCTCTTTTGGCTGAATTTCTGGATCAGACAAGTCCAAAGGCGCCGGTAAGGTGGAGAAAACTGGAGTGTGGTCAGGTATGTGTTCCTTCAGTTGTGAGACATGAAACACTGGATGTATCAAGCTGCCCCTCGGTAACTCCAGTCTATATGCAGCTTGTGCTACTTTGTTTAGAATCTTGAACGGGCCAAAATACTTCATGGCTAACTTGTGACAAGGGCGATTAACCACTGAGGATTGTGCATATGGTTGTAGTCTCAAGTAAACCATCTCACCCTCTGAAAATTGTCTGTTAGTTCTCTTTCTGTCAGCAAAGTGTTTGTATCTGCTCTGGGCTCTGGCTAGTTGTTCCTTCAAAGCTGCAGTGTGTTCTGTATGTGCAGACAGCCAACTCTGCACTTCAGCATTGAGAGACCTGGTCTGGCTATACAGTTGTCCCACATGTGGATCAAATCCATAGAGAGCTTTGTATGGAGTGCATCCCAAAGTAGAATGGTAAGTAGTGTTATACCAAAATTCTGCCTGAGGTAACCATGAGGCCCACTTGGTTGGTGCATCATGAACAGCACATCTGAGATACATCTCAAGACATTGGTTGACCCTTTCTGTTTGCCCATCCGTTTGGGGGTGATATGATGTGCTCATTTGCAATTCAGTATCCCAAATCCTGAACAGTTCCTTCCAAAATGCACTGGTGAAGATCTTATCTCGATTAGACACAATAAACAGAGGAATACCATGTAATCTGACCACTGTGTTCAGGAATATTTTTGCTACTGAAGCTGCAGTGAAAGGATGTTTCAGGGGTAAGAAGTGACTGACTTTAGTAAAACGGTCCACCACCACTAAAATTGCATTAAACCCCTTAGATTTAGGCAATCCTTTGATAAAGTCCATGCTAATGGCTTGCCAGGGACCATCAGGAATGGGCAAAGGCTGTAGCAGTACAGACACTCTGCACAACTCATGTTTTGCTTGCTGACAGATGTTGCATTGTTTGACAAAATTCTCCACATCCCTTTTGAGACCAGGCCAACTAAACAACTGTTTCACTTTGTGGTAAGTAGACAACATACCAGAGTGACCACCAATTGGAGAGGAGTGGAAAGCCTATATGAATTTGGTTTGCAACCCAGCATTAGCTCCCACCCATAATTTTCCTTCCTATCTGATCAGGCCTTCCAGAAGCTGAAAACCAGGACAAGCTTCAGGATCAACTGCCATTTTGGTGAGCATTTCCTGGGCAACTGGATCTACAGTATATGAGTTCAATATCTCTTGTACCCACACAGGTTTACTGGTGGATACAGCTTGTACTGCAAACAGACGAGCCACTCTGGATAATGCATCAGCCGCTGTATTCTCCACACCTCTCTTATACTGAATTGAGAAATCCAGTCCCACTAAGTTGGTCATAGCTTTCCTCTGCAGATCAGCTATAAGATTCTGATCTCCCAGGTGGCACAAGCTCTGGTGATCTGTTTTAATCACAAATGGGGCTCTGGACAAGTAGGATCTCCATCGATCAATGGCCATCATGATAGCTAAGAATTCCTTCTCATAAATAGAAACTTTCTGACTGTTCACTCCCAGTGCTTTGCTGTAGTAAGCTATGGGATGACCTTCCTGAGTGAGTACTGCTCCAACTCCAGTATTGCAAGCATCTGTTTCAACAGTGAATGTCTTGTTGAAGTCAGGTAATGCTAGAACAGGTGTAGAGGCCATGGCTTTCTTGAGTAGCTGAAATGATGTATCAGCTGCAGCAGATCATTGGAATGCTTGCTTCTTTAGCAGCAGTGTGAGAGGCTTTGCTAAAAGGCCATAGTTCTGCACAAATTTTCTGTAATATCCAGTGAGACCCAGGAAACCTCTTGAAAGTGCGTTATATCGACCAGAGGGGGGGTGAATAGGCGATTTTTATGAGTTCTTCACTGAGGAATTTGCTGGTGAGGAAATTCCTTAGCGAAGAACTACTTGCAGCGGAATAAGTACTCAGAAGTAAACATAACAGGATACAAACATAGTCATCATGATGAAATGAAGACAGGCACAGAGTACAGAAAGCGTAAACACAGGATAACAAGATGAAGACAAACAGACTGAAGAAATTAAACTGAGGAATTTGTGAAAGTCTTCAGTCAAAGTCTTCAAGCACAGATATGAACAACATAGAACACGGACATGAGGAAATGAAAGAGTTGAGGAAATAGAACCAGTTAGTTGGTGAAGACAATGATTTGGTAAACCAGTTCCAACTGCTGTCTCCGTTGTACGTCTGGTTGGAGCGGCTGAGTATTTAAACTCGAGGACACGCAGTCCCGGACACCCAGTCTCTGAGCCGCAACTCAGGACACCCAGTCCTCACCGTATTCTCCTTGAACTAAGACCACGCAGGTCTCGTCCAATCACTCGTGGTAAGTCTTCAGGTGAATTCCAAACCTTCACAGACTTGGTCACTCGGCGATCCACAATTCCTCTTGGATGCTCTAGACCTTGACGCCTAACCGTCTGGAAGAAGCACAGTCTTCAAAGGTAACAAGCGTCGGATCCACGCAGGATCAATTTCTTCAGTGATGCTCAATCACTTTGGGTTTGTGGGGGTTTGGTTTTGGATTTTCCTCACTTGATGATTTTCGCTCAAAGTCCTCGGAGGATGGGTTGCTCTCAAATGACAAGTGTCAAGTTCTCTCGGAGCAGCCAACCAACTAGTGGTTGTAGGGGGCGGCTATTTATAGCCTAGGGAGCAGCCCGACATGATAAGACATAAATGCCCTTCAATGATATGACCGTTAGGTGGACAGGATATTTTGGACAGCTGGCGAGCAGCACAACAACGGTCGGAAATTTGACTCTCAAATTCCTCAGGGCTATCATGTTCCTCACTGTGTACGCAATTCGCACTGGCGAATTCCTAACTCCTCAGTCAGAGCAAAGTCCTCAGTGACCAGAAGAACTGCGTCTCTGTCACTGAAGAATTTGACTGAACTGTATGAGATTTCCAATGGCTTCACTCGAAGGGATTGGTAGGTGTAGGATTTTGAGTTGAGCATCACATGGAAATTTTTCCTTAGTATTTCCTCGACCCCCTTTAACAGTACGGTGTTTCCTATGACTCAAGAAAGAGAAAATGAAACTACGAAAACAAAAGTCTTCACGCTTCATGTTCCTCAAGTGAATACCAAGTCTTCAAGGTCACACCAATTTCTTCACTTTCAAAGTCTTCAGAAAGTCTTCAGAATATCAAAGTCTTCAGTCGACGAACTTCATTTTTAGGGGTCGACTTTCTCTATAAATATCAAACTCCTCATAGACTTATAGACCTGTGTACACTCACAAACGCATCAGTTACTTAACCTATAAGTCTTCAATACACCAAAATCACTAAGGGGCACTAGATGCACTTACAATTTCCCCCTTTTTGGTGATTGATGACAACATATGTTAAGTTTTCAACGGGGAAAAACATATGAAGTGTAAATACTGATATTGAGGAATTTGATTGCAAGATATAGAAGAACTCCCCCTGAATATGTGCATAGTGAGGAATTTGCTTTTGAGGCAATGCACATTTGAAGAATTGAATCATGGAGACCTCCCCCTATATCTTGTAATTCATACACGCATTTGATATATAATATGAAGAATTTGAAATGCGTGATGAAATATGGTGCCTGATGAGATTCAGCATGCGTGCAATAATATTAACGAGGAATAAGCATGTAGAATAGCACATCAAAAGTATTAGAGCTCAGTGTATCAAAAGCATCAGAGCACGACCAAAAGTATCAAGGCACCATCGGATTTAAGATTACAACTCGATCCAATAAAAGGTTTCAGAAGAACGAGAGTTGTAACTTAACAAAACGCCCATAATATAAACCCGCTTGAAGACTAACTCAGATTTCTCCCCCTTTGTCATCAAATGACCAAAAGGATCGAAATTGAGGACTAACGCCCCTGAAGAATTTCAAGTTGATGGAGGAGTGCCAGCGTTGTCGGGGTTGGTCGTTGAAGTAGGGCCTGCCGCAGTGTCGTTCAAATCTTCATGTTCATCAGTTTCACGCGATGAAGAATAAGAACTGGCCACCAGATCAGGAACTTTGACTCTCTTGAATTTCTTCGGAGGTGGTGCAGACTAGTCAAATGCTTCCTGGAGACCCATATTCTTCAGTTCTTCCGCGGAATATACATGAGTAAGAACAGCCCAGGTGCGGTTGAGGGTTTCATGAAGGTGATACTGATTTTTCTTCACTGCATTATGGGTTGAGGTCATGTTGTGAAGAATTGCAGCAAATTGATGCTTCACCCATTTGTGATTGCGATCAACCTTCTGATGAAGACTGAGGAGTAACTCACGGTCAGTCATCACCCTTGGTGCTGTGGCTTGAGGATTTTGCTTAGCTGAGGTATTTGCGGCAGTGTCATGTGTGGCAGAATTGTCATTGGTGGAGTAAGATGTAGCCAGACGGAATTGACCATCCAATGGACGAGTGCCTTCATCGATCACAGCAGCTACCTTGCCCTTATCATCAGATGATGAAACTGGTCGCTTGAGGACTTCAATGGGCGGCAAGTAGCTACCATGGTTCAGAATGTCAGCCTTGTAATTCAGTGAAGATCTTGCCCTTATGAATCTCATAATCCAAGGCACATAGGGCTTCAGCTCAAAAGGTGACATTGCAACATTAGCCAGAGTCCTCATGAAGAAATCATGGAAGTTGACGGGAACGCCATGAATGATGTTGAAAAGCATGTTCTTCATGATGCCAACGACGTCTTCATCATTTGAGTCGTGGCCTTTGATATGACTCATTGTCTTTGTCAGGATTCGATAGACTGTCCGAGGCACATACAACAGTTCCTTGACGAGGAATTTGGTTCGAGGGGCCTGCCCTGGCTTCAAAGGCTTCATGAGCACTTGCATATAATGATCTGTCAGTTCACGGTCATTGTAGATGCAACGTGCACTGTCATGGGGAGGATCAAGAGGAAGGACACGAAGCAATTCAGTTGCTGGTGCCTTGTAGTGAGTGTTTTTTGTCATCCAATCCAGCACCCATGAATTGACATATTCAGCATCTCCGGTGATATGCAAGGTGGCATAGAACTGAAGAATGAGTTCTTCATTCCAATCACAGATATCTGTGCAGAAATTCAGTAGTCCTGCATCGTGAATAACTCGGAGAACTGGCTCGAAGCACGGCAGAGATTCCATATCCACATGAGGTATATGCTCATGATCGAAGATTTTGTCCTTGTCAAAGAGCACTGAGGAATAGAAGTTGGCTTGAGTAGCAGTCTAGAAACGTCTTTTCCTTATGCGAGCAGAGTCATATGGATTGTAATCAGTGAAGAACACATGCTCAGAAAAGAAGTCTTCAGCCTTGAATTTTTGCTTGCTCGAGAACGTATTCTTTGGTTTGGGCAGAGGGGTGTTAGTGATTTGCAGCACAACCTCAGGAATCGCGATCTCAGGTGCTTCAGGCTGAGGAATTTCTGGTTCCTCTTCTTGTGCAGTTTGAGGATCAGCAGCAGGTTCTTCAGCACTAGCGGCTGGAATTTCTTCATGAACAGACGATGTGGGATGAGTTTCTTCAGAGCCCAATTGAACAGTTGTAGTCGAGGACTGAGGAATTTGTTGAATGGGGGTGAAGAGAGGAGTATTGGGATGCTGACTTTCCCAAAAGTCATCGTTCATCACTGGTGTAGTGCACCCAATATCCACGTCTTCTTCTTCTTTTTCAATTTCCTCAACACCAGCCTCTTCAGCTGTGAACTGAGGCATAGGTGAGGAAACGACTGGCGTTGAAGGGAATGCTTCCACTTCAATTTCTTCATCAAACTGTTCTGAGGTAACAACAGAATGATTATCTTCATCAGATCCACTTGGGATCTTGTAGTCTTCTCCATAAGGAACAATCTCCTTAGATGTCATGGAGGAAATGGGAACGGCATCAATGGGATTTTCAAGCGAGCTGGTCATTGGCTTTATTTTCTTCGCAGCCGGAGAATTTGACGCAGCTGATGCCTTCCTTTTCTTCACTGCAGCTCGCTCTGCAGCCTTGGTCTTCTTCACTTCATAGGCAGAAGGAAGAATTGGAGTTGGTGTTGGCGCAGGAGGAGCTGAGGACTGTGGTTCAGTTTCTTCAGGAGCAACTGGTGCAGTTGCCCTGATCTCTTCAGTTTCTTCAGGCGCACCACTAGTGGATGCCCTGAGAATTTCTTCAGCGGCTGGAATGGAGTCATCAGCCCTGGAACTTGTATTCTCATCAGCAGGCTGAAAGTCATCAGCAGTGCTGGCATGTTCTTCAGCAGGCTGAGCAGAGTCTGTAGCCTGAGGATTTTCTTGTTGCGATGGGGCTACAACAGTTGTCATTTTCTTCGTCAAATTGACAAATCTCACTTTGGCTCCTTGCCAATCAGCATTGTATGCATCGAAATCCTTGCTGAGGGCTTGGATCTCAGATTGAGCCTTGAGAAGTTCTTCAGGAGTCAGTCTGATGATGTTCTTCTTCAGAAGCTTCTCCTTTCTAGCTTGTGCTCTCTTGATCTCACGAGCCTTTTCAAACTTCCATTTCTCTTCAGCGATGAAATGGGTCAGCATATGACTTTGACCAGGAGTCAAAGGCAGATCAGGCATTGGAGTGTTTGGATCCTGATGCCATAAGTCGATGAAGTCAAGGATCTTCTTCGGATCCAAAAGCAGAGGCACAGGTGTTCCTTTGGCTCTAGCGGCCTTTGCTGGTCTGTCTCTGATGATTTCTGCAAGTTCTTCATCAGAAGCCTCGTCATCAGAGGGCATGTGGAAAGCAACCTGTTTCTTTCTTGGACTTGGCCGAGGACCGCGTCCAGCTGTTGCTTTTGTCTCCAGCAGAGTGGGTCCTGATGAGGACATTGGTGCAGCTGAGGAACTTGCTGAGACACCAGAAGCAATCGAGAAACCCTGAGTCCTTTGACATGTAGCCAAATGCACAGGAGTTGAGGACTTGGAGGGAGCTGCTGAGGACATTGGTGGAGCAGCAGAACTCTGAGGAATTTGCCGTGAGGGCGCGGCTGAGGAACTGGGCCGTGAGGGCGCTGATGGTGAAGCACTTGGCTTGCGAGCAGGCTTCTTCGGCATTGATTTCCTCGGCTTGACCGAGGTCTCAGCGGCAGCAGCAGCAGCAGAATCCTCATTGAATTTCCTCACTGCCTCCTTGCCTTGTCTTGCCAGTTTTGCTTGATGCCTAGACCATTCTTCAGGAAAGTCCTCACCACGCTTGATGCTGGTGGGATCAGCGACTTGGCCAGGTGCCAATGGAGCTCTTGGGCATGGAGGGTTTAAGGCGAATTTCTTCATGTACTTTGGAGTAACATAGCGATATTCCCTCCATTCTCGTGCCCATCTTCGTTCTATCCTCTGAATGCGCACTTTGCGCTGATTTTTGTTCTCTTTGCCAAATTTGGCTTCATCAGGTGTGCAATAATCTTTGTATATTTCATCAGCGATCTCGAAGGCAGTCATGACCTCCGGTTTCTTTCCTCCTTTCTGCGGTCTCGTTCCTTCTGCCATTTTCTTCAGATGAGGAATTTGAACAATTGAACACTCTGAAGAAGTATGCAGTTTTTCTTCGAGGAACGCTGCAAATGAGTTAAGTTGATGAGAACCTAGTGATTCAGCAGCGGACATGAGTACCTGTGAACAGAGTGTAGGTGCGAGGAATTTGGAGAGGTCATATGCGTTCTCAGAAGGTTTTTCGAAAAGACAAGTTTTGAGGAATTTGACCAGTTGAGCCTTGAGGAATTTCACTAAGCATTCTTGTCTTAGGTTCCAGAGTTGTACAGATTGAAAATCCGCACAATTGAGGAATCTTGAAGAAATGTGTGCTTAGAGAGATGGATCAAGAGCATACAGTGTGTGAGGTGTTCATATGTGAAGATTTGAAGAATAAAACACCTTTGAGGATTTTACAGAAAAGTTTGAGGATCAAAGCGAGTAATAAAAGTGGCTTTTAATTACCCGAACTGAAGAACACGACGAACAGAGATGAACCATGGTGAAGCTCGTCAAGTTAGATCTCCCACGCCCTAACTTGGCAGAGGGAGACAGCTACGACGGCGGCGGAGTGAAGATTTCCGTAGCCAGCGCGAGTACGACGGCAACGAGGTCGAGGCAGTGAAGCTCTTCCTCACCGACGGCGATGGAATAGCGGCGGCGCTAGGGTTTAGGGATAGCTCGAGTGAGAGACAGCAACCGAGCGGAGTAAATGAAGTAAGGAAGGGAGAGGGGTATTTATAGCCACGGTAAAAACTGTTCGCCCGAAGATTTTGGGACGAACATGCCCCTGCCCTTTCTTCTTCACGCGACATGTGTCACCCACGTACTGAGCAGATGAGATCGTGTAAGATCGTGGGTGAATAAAATAATGCATCGTGGGATGCGGAACGGTTTGAGCGGTAAAACCGAAAATCTGGATAAGATTTGTTTTAAAATTTCGTTCGCAATTTCTTCAGCTGACAAGGACACAGTGAAGATTTTGAACGAGTTTCAATCAGAACGCACATGAAGAATTTGTGAATAGATTGGGTTGAGTATAGCATAGAGGGGAAAGGGTCCGATCATATTCACTTAGCAGAAATCGCAACTTGAAGAAATAGCAATAAGTGAATGCTGTAGAGGACATGAACTCATATATATATATATAGCTAATGAAGAAAAACGACGGAACCAGTGAAGATTTTGCAAAGTTGAAGAATTTTAAAAAATTGAAGAATTTCAAAAATGAGGAAAAACTCAAATTGAAGATTTTCAACTTTTGTGGTGGCGTGACCCACCGTATAAGAATGATGATTTCAGACACCGCGTACAATTGTCGTAGGGTTCTGAGAATCAAATTCTTCATTAATTTCTTCACACTTAGAGTGTTATTCTTCATTGATTGAAGAAAAACGTTTCTTCATGTGTTGCACATCTAAGTCATCAATTCTGCATAAGGGTTAGGATGTGTGTCCTTTTCAAAGAACATTCGAAGATTCTAAGATATTTAGCTCACACCGCAACTTGCTAAATCTCTTCTCATCCAAGGGCTTGGTGAAGATATCAGCTAGCTGTTCTTCAGTCTTCACATGCTCGATGGAGATGTCGCCCTTCAACACATGATCACGAAGAAAATGATGACGAATCTGGATGTGCTTAGTCTTCGAGTGCTGAACTGGGTTGTGAGCAATCTTGATGGCACTCTCATTATCGTAGAGGAGAGGCACATTCTTCACGTTGACGCCATAGTCCTTGAGGGTTTGCTTCATCCAAAGCAGTTGAGCACAGGAAGAGCCAGCAGCAATGTATTCAGCTTCAGCAGTAGACAGTGATACGCAGTTCTGTTTCTTCGAGGACCAACAGACCAAAGATCGTCCGAGGAAATGACAAGTACCAGATGTTGACTTGCGGTCCACACGATCACCAGCATAGTCAGAGTCAGAATATCCAATGAGATCAAAAGCAGAGCCCTTGGGGTACCATAATCCTAGTGTTGGTGTGTGAGCTAGATATCGAAGAATATGCTTCACAGCCTTATGGTGTGATTCCTTCGGTGCAGCTTGAAATCGGGCACACATGCAAACACTAAGCATTATATCTGGCCTAGATGCACATAAGTACAATAAGGAACCAATCATGGAGCGGTATACCTTGTGATCGAAGTCAATACCATTTTCATCAGTGCATAGATGGCCATTTGTGGGCATAGGAATTTTGACGCCTTTGCAATCTTGCATGCCGAATTTCCTCAGTACATCTTTGAGGTATTTCTCCTGAGATATGAATATGCCATTGCGCTGCTGATGAATTTGAAGACCTAAGAAGAATTTCAACTCTCCCATCATAGACATTTGATATTTTTCACTCATCATATAGGCAAATTCATCACTATAACATTGGTTAGTACAGCCAAAGATAATATCATCAACATATATTTGGCACACAAACAGTTCACCATCATATGATTTAGTAAAAAGAGTAGGGTCGAGTGAACCGGGTGTGAAGCCATTCTTCACGAAGAATTCCTTCAATGTATCATACCACGCCCGAGGGGCTTGCTTGAGGCCATAGAGGGCCTTATTGAGTCTGAAGACTTTGTCAGGATTCTTTGGATCTTCAAAACCTGGGGGTTGAGCAACATATACTTCTTCCTCAAGCTTACCATTGAGGAATGCACTTTTCACATCCATTTGATATAAGATGATATCATGATGGTTAGCGTAAGCAAGTAATATGCGAATAGCCTCAAGTCTAGCAACAGGTGCAAAAGTTTCATCGAAATCAATTCCTTCAACCTGTGTGTAGCCTTGAGCTACTAGTCGTGCCTTATTCCTCACCATAAGGCCATTTTCATCTTGCTTGTTGCAGTAGATCCACTTTGTGCCAATGATATTATGCTTGCGAGGATCTGGGCGATTGACCAATTCCCAGACATTGTTCAGCTCGAACTGATGTAATCCTTCTTGCATAGCCTGAATCCACTATGGCTCCAGAAATGCTTCATCTACCTTAGTGGGCTCTGTGATAGAGACAAAAGCATAGTGCCCACAAAAGTTAGATAAATGTGATGCTTTTGAGCGTGTGAGAGGACCTGGTGCGCTAATGTCATCGATGATCTTCTCCACTTGCACTTCTTTTGCAACGCGTGGATGAGTTGGTTGTCGCTGAGGATTTTGATCAGCATTTTCTTCAGCACCATTTTCCTCATCATGTTCTTCAGGTGCATCAGCTCGACGTTCTTCATGAACAGGAATGAATTCTTTAGCAGATTCTTCAGTCGGAATGACATCCTCAGTTGCCTTGAGCTTGATAGCATCCTCAGGTGTTGGTTCATCTAACACAGAAGGTAGGTGCTCTCTTTGCGAGCCATTAGTTTCATCGAACCGCACATCTACAGTGTCAACAATCTTGTGAAGAACAATGTCGAAGACTCTGTAGGTGTGCGAGTCCTTTCCGTAACCAAGCATAAAACCTTCATGTGCTTTCGGTGCAAATTTAGAGTTGTGGTGAGGATCTCTAATCCAACATTTAGCACCGAAGACTTTGAAATAACTCATATTGGGTTTCTTGTCAGTGAGGAGTTCATAGGCAGTCTTCTTGAAGAATTTGTGAAGATATACTCTGTTGATGATGTGGCAAGCAGTATCAATTGCATCAATCCAAAAATGCTGAGGCGTTTTGTACTCATCA
The DNA here is from genome assembly GCF_018294505.1 of Triticum aestivum. Classification (NCBI taxonomy): domain Eukaryota; kingdom Viridiplantae; phylum Streptophyta; class Magnoliopsida; order Poales; family Poaceae; genus Triticum; species Triticum aestivum. Next base: position 678,796,066 of record NC_057803.1, read on the forward strand.
AGCATAGTGCGAGCCATCTCAACAAGAGTTCTGTTCTTGCGCTCCACGACGCCATTCTGCTGAGGAGTATAGGGAGCAGATAACTCATGAGTAATACCAAGTTCATCAAGATATGCATCAAGACCGGAATTCTTGAACTCAGTTCCATTGTCACTTGTGATATGCTTGATCTTCACACCAAAGTTGGTTGAAGCCCTCGAGGAAAATCGTTTGAAGACTTCCTGCACTTCATGTTTGTAAGTAACAATGTGTACCATGTATATCGAGAATAATCATCAACAATGACAAAACCATATAGAGATGCATCATTAGTGACTGCTGAATAATGATTAGGTCCGAAGAGGTCCATGTGAAGCAATTCGAATGGACGGGTAGTGGTCATGATAGTCTTCGCTGGATGCTTGGCCTTGGTCATTTTTCCGGCTTCACAGGCTCCGCATAAGTGATCCTTGAGGAATTTGACATTCTCAATGCCAATGACATGCTTCTTCTTCGCAAGCATGTTCAAATTCCTCATGCCTGCATGACCAAGTCGTCGATGCCATAGCCAGCCTTCTGAAGCTTTTGCAAGTAGACATACGGCTGGTTGTGGTCCTGTAGAGAAATCAACAATATACAGATCTCCTCTCCTAAAGCCTTCGAAGACTTTGTAATTGTCAGCTTCCATAATCACAACACAGCGATATTTGCCAAAGACAACAACCATATCAAGATCACAAAGCATTGAGACTGACATGAGATTGTATCCTAAGGACTCAACAAGCATGACTTTGTCCATGTGCTTATCCTTAGAGATAGCAACCTTACCAAGACCCAATACCTGACTTTTGCCTTTGTCAGCAAAGATGATATGCTTCAGAGGTGACGGTGATAAGGGAGCATCCATCAATAGATTCTTGTCACCAGTCATGTGATTTGTACATCCACTATCGAGGACCCATTCAGTGGTTTTGGGTTGATCATCCTGCAGATGAATTAGTGTAGCTTACAATCTCATATGCTTCATCAGTGAAGAATATGATATCAAGTTCATCAGATGAATTTCATCAAGCAGTAAATAGATATAGCAGTATCAGGACGTGTGAAATGAAAGTTCATTTCATCATGATTCGCCTGCGTCCTTTCAGGCATTTTTGTCAGGTCCCCAGCAAATTCTTCAGACGTTAGAGCACGTCTGGAGACCTGACCCTGCAGAAGATATTAGTTCTTTTTCTTCACCACCCACATCTGGAGGGGTGGCAAAGAGTTTATCATCCTACGAGCACCATGTGAGAAAGGTGGCAAAGATGCCAAACCATTTCTCTTCACATAAGAGGGGTTAGGGTAAGCATACGAATAAGTAGAGTAATTCTTCGAGGACTTATGAACATAATGGTTTGAAGAATAATGCACATATTCATAGCCCTTAGCTCTACCCTGCGAGACAGAGTTGTTAGCATGATGATAATCATATGAGGACTTTGATCCAGTTGAGGAATTTGATCCATATGAATAATTTGGTCCATATGAAGAATTTGATCTGGGGTTCCGGTTCTTCACAGGTGGTGTCATGAGGACATTCACCTGAAGACTTTCAACACAACTTTTGGGAACCCAGATTTTCTTCATAGGAGAACCGTTCCTGCAGTTAGTGCCAACATATCTAGCAAATACTTCACCATTCTGATTTTTGAACAGTTTATAGTTGGAGTCAAATGACTCATCAGAAGAATGAGGAGATTCACATGTAAAGCCAGATAAGTTAGATGGATCAACTGGAGGTCCCTTTGCAGCAACCCATGAGGTTTTGGGGTACTGCTCAGGCTTCCAATATGTTCCATCAGCATTGAGTTTCCTCTCAAAGGCAATACCCTCTTTTCTAGGGTTTCTGTTGAGGATCTACTTTTTGAGCACATCACAAAGTGTCTGATGCCCTTTGAGGCTTTTGTACATGCCTGTCATGTACAATTCCTTCAGCCCTGCATTGTTAGTGATACTAGCAATGTCCTCAGATGAGGAGTTAGTGATAGCAGAGGCAGATGAAGAATTTGTAACATTTGAAGCATTTGAACATTCAGGTGAAGAATTAGCAGATTCACGTTCAATGCACTTTAAGCATGGAGGAACAAATTCTTCCTGAGAAGCGCCGATTTGTTGAGCTAGTAATGAATCGTGCTCCTTCTGAAGATCTTCATAACACACTCTTAGCTTTTCAAGATCTTCCTTTCTTTGAAGAGATTCAAGAGAAAGTTTCTCGTGATCTTGCTTTTCTTGAAGAAATTCATAAGAAAGTTTCTCATGATCAGACAAGAGAGAGTTATGATGACCTTGAAGGTTATCATACCTAGACTGAAGTCTCTGAAGATTTTCAGTCAAGGCTTTAGTGCGATCCATTTCTTCACCCAACATATCATCACTTTTATCTAGCATGTTTTGAACCTTTTCAAGAGCCCGTTGTTGTTTCACAGCAATTTTAGCAAGTTTAGAGTAGCTGGGCTTGAGATCCTCATCAGATTCGTTTTCACTAGAGTCAGAGGAGTTGTATTTGAGTACCTTAGCACCTTTCACCATGAAGCAATAGGTGGGAGCGTAGCCATCATTATCTTCATCAGGTTTGTCGGTGGAGTCAGTTTGTTCAACGTTGAAGATGGACTTGCTGACGAAGGCAGTAGCAACGGCCAGACTCGCCACACCAGACTCAGATTCTTCAGACTCCTCCTCTTCATCATTTTCCTCAGATTTAGCTTCAGAGTCCATTTCCTTGCCAATGAATGCCCGAGCCTTCTTGGAGCTGCCCTTCTTGTGAGATGAAGACTTCGAGGATTTTGATGACGAAGATTTTGACGATTTCTTCTTCTTCTTCGCATCATCAGAACTGTAATCCTTGTATTTCTTCTTCTTCATTTCCTTTTCCCACTGAGGACAATCTTGAATATAGTGACCCGGCTTCTTGCATTTGTGGCAAAGTCTTCTCTTATAGTCGCTGGATGAGGAATCATTTCCTCTTGAGGATTTTCCAAAGCGACCACGTCTTGTGAACTTCTGGAATTTCTTCACAAGCAGTGCTAGATCCCGGCTCAGTTCTTCAGGATCACCAAGGCTACTACCAGAATCCTCACATTCAGAGTCAGACACAACCTTGGCCTTCAGGGCACGTGGTTTGCCATAGTTTGAGCCATAGAAATCTCTCTTTTCAGCAAGCTGGAACTCGTGAGTGTTTAGCCTTTCGAGGATATCAGCAGGATCAAGCGACTTGTAGTCAGCATGTTCTTGTATCATCAGTCCCAGAGTATCAAATGAGGAATCAAGCGATCTCAGCAGTTTCTTCACAACTTCATGATCAGTGATGTCAGTGGCACCGAGGGCTTGAAGCTCATTTGAGATGTCAGTGAGGCGATCAAAGGTTTGTTGGACATTCTCATTGTCGAGTCTTTTGAAGCGGTTGAAGAGATTCCGAAGGACATCGACTCGAGAGTCACGCTGAGTTGAAACTCCTTCATTTACTTTGGACAGCCTATCCCAGATAAGCTTAGCAGTTTCCAAAGCACTCACTCTTCCATACTGTCCTTTGCTCAAATGACCACATATGATATTCTTCGCTTGAGAATCGAGTTGTTTGAATCGCTTCACATCGGTAGCATTCAGTGAGGGAGTGACAGTGGGGACACCATTTTCCACAACATACCAGGGATCGTTATCAATTGCCTCAAGATGCATTCGCATCTTGTTCTTCCAGTAGGGGTAGTCCGTTCCATCAAAGGTAGACACCCAGCCGAGACCTTGATCATACCTGCGGTCGACATAACTAAAACTCCAGGCGGTTAAACCAAAATCACACAGAACAAGGTAGTACCTTGCTCTGATACCAATTGAAAGTGCGTTATATCGACTAGTGGGGGGGTGAATAGGCAATTTTTATGAGTTCTTCACTAAGGAATTTGCTGGTGAGGAAATTCCTTAGCGAAGAACTACTTGCAGTGGAATAAGTACTCAGAAGTAAACATAACAAGATACAAACATAGTCATCATGATGAAATGAAGACATGCACAGAGTACAGAAAGCGTAAACACGGGATAACAAGATGAAGACAAACAGACTGAAGAAATTGAACTGAGGAATTTGTGAAAGTCTTCAGTCAAAGTCTTCAAGCACAGATATGAACAACATACAACATGGACATGAGGAAATGAAAGAGTTGAGGAAATAGAACCAGTTAGTTGGTGAAGACAATGATTTGGTAAACCAGTTCCAACTGCTGTCTCAGTTGTACGTCTGGTTGGAGCGGCTGAGTATTTAAACTCGAGGACACGCAGTCCCGGACACCCAGTCTCTGAGCCGCAACTCAGGACACCCAGTCCTCACCGTATTCTCCTTGAACTAAGACCACGCAAGTCTCGTCCAATCACTCGTGGTAAGTCTTCAGGTGACTTCCAAACCTTCACAGACTTGGTCACTCGGCGATCCACAATTCCTCTTGGATGCTCTAGACCTTGACGCCTAACCGTCTAGAAGAAGCACAGTCTTCAAAGGTAACAAGCGTCGGATCCACGCAGGATCAATTTCTTCAGTGATGCTCAATCACTTTGGGTTTGTGGGGGTTTGGTTTTGGATTTTCCTCACTTGATGATTTTCGCTCAAAGTCCTCGAAGGATGGGTTGCTCTCAAATGACAAGTGTCAAGTTCTCTCGGAGCAGCCAACCAACTAGTGGTTGTAGGGGGCGGCTATTTATAGCCTAGGGAGCAGCCCGACATGATAAGACATAAATGCCCTTCAATGATATGACCGTTAGGTGGACAGGATATTTTGGATAGCTGGCGAGCAGCACAACAACGGTCGGAAATTTGACTCTCAAATTCCTCAGAGCTATCATGTTCCTCACTGTGTAGGCAATTCGCACTGGCGAATTCCTAACTCCTCAGTCAGAGCAAAGTCCTCAGTGACCAGAAGAACTGCGTCTCTGTCACTGAAGAATTTGACTGAACTGTATGAGATTTCCAATGGCTTCACTCGAAGGGATTGGTAGGTGTAGGATTTTGAGTTGAGCATCACATGGAAATTTTTCTTTAGTATTTCCTCGACCCCCTTTAACAGTACGGTGTTTCCTATGACTCAAGAAAGAGAAAATGAAACTACGAAAACCAAAGTCCTCACGCTTCATGTTCCTCAAGTGAATACCAAGTCTTCAAGGTCACACCAATTTCTTCACTTTCAAAGTCTTCAAAAAGTCTTCAGAATATCAAAGTCTTCAGTCGAAGAACTTCATTTTTAGGGGTCGACTTTCTCTGTAATTATCAAACTCCTGATAGACTTATAGACCTGTGTACACTCACAAACGCATCAGTTACTTAACCTATAAGTCTTCAATACACCAAAATCACTAAGGGGCACTAGATGCACTTACACCTCTTAACTCAGTGACATTTGTGGGAGTTGGCCAATCCAGCATAACAATAGTTTTTGCAGGGTCAGTGCTTACTCCCTTGTCAGAGATAATGTGCCCTAGGTATTCCATGGACTGCTGAGCAAAAGAGCATTTACTCTCTTTTACAAACAAGTGATGCTCTTGCAAAATGTCAAACACTGACTGAAGGTGAGTGATGTGCTCCTCTAAAGTTCCACTGAAAACTAGGATATCATCCATGAAAATTAGTACAAACTTCCTGTTGGGGACCTTGAAAATAAAGTTCATGAAGCACTGGAAAGTAGCTGGGGCAGTTGACAATCCAAATGGCACAACTCTGAACTGATACTGTCCATTTTGAGTTTTGAAAGCTGTTTTGAACTCATCTACTTCATTCATTCGAATTTGGTGGTATCTTGATCTGAGATCCAACTTGAAAAACTAGTTGGCTCCTCCTAATTCATCCAGCAACTCATCAATGACAGGCAGTGGAAATTTGTTCTTGATAGTGTTTGCATTCAGTCTTCTATAATCCACACAAAATCTCCAAGTGCCATCTTTCTTTTTAACCAACAACAGAGGAGCTGCAAAAGGACTTAAACTAGGTGCTATGAGCCCTGCTTGCAACATTTCAGCCACTTGCCTCTCAATTTCATCCTTTTGTTGAGGTGAGTATCAGTAAGGCCTACAATTCATAGGAACTACACCAGGCACTAGGTGCACTTCATGATCAAAGTCTCTATGGGGAGGAAGTACTTTAGGGTCATGGAAGGCAGCTTTGTTTGCTTTTAGAACTTCCTGTACTTCTAGAGGTATTTCTGTTTGTGGACTAACCATAATGTGATTGAGCATAGCAGTTACCCAAATGTCATTTCCTTTCTCCCATTTCTTCACCTGGTCAATAGAAACTTCTTTGATGGGCTCCTGTTTAGCTGGAAGCACTCCTTGTGATTTCACTGTTTGCTGCTGGTACTGAAACTGTATCCATTTTTCTGCCCAGTGACACTTCATAACTCCCCATTGCTCTAACCAGTCCATTCCCAGGATGATGTCATATCCTCCTAAAGGAAAAACCTGCATAGCACTACTATGCCCTTGTATCCACCATGTGAGATTGGGCACAAACTTGTTGCACTCCACCACATTCCCATTTGCTACTTTCACTTGCATAGGTGTTTGTAGTTTTTGAGCAGGTACAGAAATCCCGTCGAGCAGAGCCTGATCAACAAAAGTGTGAGTGCTGCCAGAATCTAGTAAAATCAGCACCACCTGGTTCCCTATCAGAGCTCTGAGTTGTATAGTTTTGGGGTGAGAGGCCCCTGACAGTGCTGTTGCAGAGATGGTAGCACATTCTCCTTGGTAGTCATCCACTAGTGCATCCAGAACTGCATCAGAAATCAGTTCATGTGGATCAATCATCTCTGCTGCTTTCAGTTGAGCTGAAGGTGCACCTGGTTGCTTGCACGTATGTCCAGGTACATATTTTTCACCACATCCATAGCAGAGACCATTAGCTCGCCTGTACTCTTTGAGTTGTTTGGCCTTCCATAGCTCTCTAGGAACGAAGCTCTGCTTTGTATCTGTCCTGGAAACTATGTGCTTCTGATAAGCGGACCTGAAATTTTCTGATGTTCCAATAGTCCTTCTTGCACTGCAGCATACATGGCAGCTAACTTAACAGTTGTTGGAAGTTGCATTTTCACTGCTGAACGCAGCTCCTCTCTCAAACCCATCACAAATCGAGTAACTAGGAAGGTACTGCTGATGGTGGGTTCATAGAGCCTGATGTGGTAAACCAACTGCTGAAATTGTTGTTTGTAATCCTCAACAGTGCCTTTCTGTTTAAGCAACATCAACTCCTTCATCCTTTCCCTGTGAATGTTGACGTCGAACTCCTGTAGAATAGCGACACAAAACTGTTCCCAAGTATGAAATGCACTCTGTTGCTTAAATGCTTGATACCAGTGTGCAGTGTTGTCAGTTAAGTACAGAGATGCAGACCCAACTCGGAAATTGTCTGGAATGTGGTACAAATGAAAAAAATGCTTCACACTTGTCGAGCCAAATCCTGACATCAGTGCCATCAAACCGAGGAAAATCCATTTTCGGCATCTAGTGCTTTCTGTTAGCCTGATCCTCTCCCCCATGCAGTGCAGTGAGATCTAGCTGCGTCGGGTTATGTACCTGAGGAAAACGCAGCGGCATGCACGGACGAGCACCCGGTATTGCGCCCAAGATGCCGTCGGAGACCTCAGATGCAGCGGTCGGAGATGAACTCTCTCCGTAGGCTGGTGGCATCGGATGCTTCCCCAGTTGCGCGGCGTGCGCCTCCTCCTGCTGGACCTTCCCGAGAGTGTCGCATGAGAGGTTCACCTTCATCTGGACCTAGTCGATGCGGGCGGACTATTCGGTGAGCTTGGCATCGAGGGCCTCGAGGTGAGCGCTGATGCTGTGGACGACGGCGAACTTGCTCTGCGCCGGGCGCAGGTCGGCCAATTCCTGCAGTAGTCGCTCCTGCAGCGCCTCCATCTCATCCGCGAGGAAGCGCGACTGCGGGTTCGGCTTGAATGTCGCTATGGTCGCGGCGTGTTCCCGAATCAACCCACCTCAGGTCAGGGTTTATGCAGATCAACCCGAGGGGATCTGCGACCGTCGCCCCGGATTTGCCGGGTACAATTCGAGAAAAAAGAGCGTGAGCGGAGCGGCGGCTCTGGTACCAGATTGTCACACCCTAGGGGTGGCTGGGTTCACCGGCGACGAGGGAGAGTGGATCGGGATCGGAGCTGGAGAAGGAGGACGAGGTCAGCAGGTAGGAGACGCTAGCAGAGAGGATAAGAGAGAATGAGAGGTTCAAATTATTCCATTTCAATAAAGAAAACCCCATGACCTTGATGTATATAAGTCTGTGGCGTGCATGTGGGAAGGTAAAATACAGCTTTGGTCCATGCAAAAAAAAGACAGCTTTGGTCAGCCGGAAGTTAATGGATGCGTCTAGCCAGCCCACTACCACCTGGTATGGTTAGCAAGCGGCCAGCCATTTTAGAAAATATTTTGTCCCTCTTCTTAATTAGGAACATTTGTCATCTAATTTGTTTTCTCATGCGCATTAAATGACAGCACAACCATCTCCACTGTGTATGTTTTTTTCTCCTATGCATTTAATTTATGGTTTTAAAAAATTAAAAAGGCAGAAGTTTCAATCCCGCGTCAGAATTACAATCTATTTTTACTGTTGGAATCTTCATGACTTGCTCTTCGAAACTAGATCCCGCATGGGTATGATTCAACGAACTTTTATGTATGCAATTTAGTCCCCGTTTGGTGCAACTGTCTAGTTATCGATGTGCAACTACCTGACAGTTGATGTGCAACTACTTGTGAATCATGCATTTTTCACCTATGCAAACAGGTGTGAACACATTTAATTTGGTTTTTAGTTTTCTAAAAAAAAGTCATAACTTTTTCACCAAACATCAAAATTAAAATCCATCGTAGGAATCCTCATGACGTGCTCTTCCAAACTAGAACCCGCATGGGTATGCTTCGATCGATGAACTTTTTGTGTGCAATTTAATCCCCGATAGGTGCAAGTGCCTAACACTTAATGTGCAACTACCTGACAGTCAATGTGCAACTTTTCATCTACCCCCATGGACGTGTAGTTTTCACTGATGTCACCTCCACCCAAAACTACCCTCCACCATTGAGATGTGCTACTTCGTCTACTGTCGCATCCAACTGACTAGTAATTGATGTGCAACTTTTTCACTGCCCGTGGATGTGATGTTTTCACTATTGTTGCCTCGTCCAACTACCTAATAGTAGATGTGTAACTCCGGATGCTACCCCGACCAACTGCCCAACAGTCGTCGTGCAACTTTCTCCCATACCACATGGATCTGTAGTATTCATCGCTAGCACCCTGTCCCAACCACCCCTTGTTAGTGGGATGCCCAACTTAGGTCTGCGCCTATAGGTCACTTTTCTCTTCCCTCAAGGATGTGTAGTTTTATTACCATCCAATAATCCCTGCTAGTGAGATGTGCAACTTCGCCTATTCTCCCGCCAACTATCTTATAGACTATGTGCAATTTGTCTGTTCCCTTGCCAACTGAAACTACGCATCCACAAGTGGGAAGGGGGAAAAGTTGCACATCGACTACTAGGCAGCTGGCTGAAACAACGACTAAGTTGCACATATCACTGGTAGGGTAGGTGGGGCAGGGTGTGCCGATAGTGACTAGTACACATTCACAAGTAGGAAGGAGGGTTGCACATCGACTACTGGGTAGTTGGCTGGGACAATAGACTAGTTGCACATCTCAAAAAGTTGGTTGTCGTGGTTGCTAAGTTGCAACCACAAAGGAAATTCGATCATGTAGCTCTAAAATTGGTTTTCCAAAAAATTGCACCATCCAATACTAAAGTTGCACCATGGAACTAATAGAGTTGCACCATATAGCACCAAAATTGGCATCAATTTTTTTTTGTTGAAACATAACCATGCGGGACCTAATTTCAAAGGTCTCGTCACGGAGATTTCAACGGTGAAAACGGATCTAAATTCTGATGTGCAGTTTGAAATATATGACTTTTTAAAAACTCAAAAACCCAAAATAAATGGAAATGGACCTGTTTTTTCCTAACCGAAGTGACTAGTATGAACACATTTAATGCCAACAATTACATGCGCTAGGAGACAAAAAAACACATACATACATGTGAGAGTCCGGCCGCTCGAGTCCTCAAACCAGCGCACACACACTACTGTGTATTCCAAGGACACAGACCGGCACGAAACCAACACATGCACGTAGGTTCCTACAAATCAAATATATATTCACCTAAAAAAATTCCATGAAGAAATCAAAATATGTAATAGGGCACCACATGCATGCAGAAAAAAGCAAATAAGTGCATGGATGGAGGTTAAAAAAAGTATATAGTTTTTTCTTATGTTAAAATAAAACATATAGTTGGCCTTCAACTTTGAACAGATTCTTGGGTTATTTTAACTAGGCGTCTGTGGAGGACAAACAGATCGCAGGCCATGCATTAAAAAAGGACGCGGATAACTGCCACACGTGTGGCATACTAGCCATCCGCTTACACACCGTATGTGGCGTGAGCAGGAGGCAGCCCACATGGGTTGTGTGTGGGCGAACATTAGAATTGCACATACGTGTGGGCGCAGCTACTTCGTGCCACACGCCCAACAAAGTACTATTCATCTCCATCCCGCGCGTGTGGCCCGAAGCAAAAATGCCCACACATCCTGACGCAACTACGTTAGGTACTCCCACGGGATGATGATTTAGTTGCCATCCGGGATGGCAGATGTAGTTATCTGGGGATGGCAAATGTTGTCGTAAAAGCATGACAACTCTATCTGTTTTGGTTAACTATAGTTGTCATGTCTAATTTATGGTAGTTGCCGCGTGTAATCAAACCATAGTTGCCGTGTGTGATTAACTACTTGCCACATATGGTCAAACACTAGTTGTCATGTGTGTTTACCTAGTTGTCACATGTGGTCCAACCATAGTTGCCATGAATGGTTAATCACAGTTGTCATGTGTGTTTATCTGTTTTCCACGTACGCGCAACTACAGTTGCCATCTTGCAACGAATCATAGTTGCCATGTGTGTTTACCTAGTTGCCACGTACGCATACTGCATTTGCCATCCAACAACGTACGGGTGTGTGGGCGAAATCAGTTCGCCCACACACGCATGGACTAGGTGTTGGCTGTGTGTGCAGAAACTAGTTCACCCACACAGCGCAGCTGCCAAACCGCGTGCTATGGGTGTGTGGGTGAACTCTCCAACGCCCACACACCAGCCCCGTCCTATGTGACACGCGAATTCTGCCTCAATGTGTCAAGATTCGTGCAAACTCGACTAAACGGTCATCCACGCGTGTGGGCGAGTTGCAAAACTGCCACACGTGTGGATGTTAGTCTTTCCGTTAAAAAAATGAGCATGGATCAAATAGATACTCCCTCCATTTTTTAGTCCGCATATAAGATTTGGTCAAAGTCAAACTTTGTTAACTTTGACTAAGTTTACAGAATAAAATATCAAGATTCAACCCCTGAACCAGGCCGTGATGTCCGCTCCCCCGACCAAGGTGATTCGGGGGCGATCGAGAGGAGAGGGAGGATATCAAGATCCTGCGGCAAAGATCAAGGATTACGCTGGAGATAAGGATTAATCGATGATCAGGGAAGATCCATGATGGAGCAGCGACCCTTTGATTCGTGGATTCGTACAAGGAAGGCAATAAGAGAGCTAGCGGAAACGAAATCACGTTCGTGAAGAAGTGGTGACAAATCAGCAGCAAAACATGGTGATTCTAAGAATCCATGTTTGGAAAGGCTAGGAGCCCGGACCAGAGAGATGGGACAGGATCTCCAGAGCTTGTCAAACTGTGAGTATCGGCCACGGGATTCAGTAACCCCCAAAGAGAAGGATGACGGAGATCTACCGGACAGGGGAGGGGAGAAGATTCAGCATGATACGATAGGCCAGATAGCGTCCTCTGGGAAAGTTCTTCAATGTCAGGATCTGCAGATCCCGGTGGGGAAAGATGGATGCATATCAGTGCCTTTAAAAGCAGTCAGGGACGATGCAAGATCTACACAACCTCCTCATCACAGCCAGTTGCTACCTCTTGAGCATGCGTTGGTTTTCCCTTGAAGAGGAAAGGGTGATGCAGCAAAGTAGCATAAGTATTTCCCTCATTTTTTGAGAACCAAGGTATCAATCCAGTAGGAGGCTACACTCAAATGTACCTGCACAAACAAATAAGAACCTTGCAACTAACGCGATAAAGGGGTTGTCAATCCCTTCACGGCCACTTGGAAAAGTGAGATCTGATAGAGATAATAAGATAAATATTTTTGGTATTTTTATGATATAGATTGGAAAGTAAAGATTGCAAAATAAAATAGATCGGAAACTTATATGATGGAAAGTAGACCCGGGGGCCATAGGTTTCACTAGTGGCTTCTCTCAAGATAGCATAAGTATTACGATGGGTGAACAAATTATTGTCGAGCAATTGATAGAAAAGTGCATAGTTATGAGAATATCTAGGCATGATCATGTATATAGGCATCACGTCCGCGACAAGTAGATCAAAACAATTCTGCATCTACTACTATTACTCCACACATCGACCGCTATCCAGCATGCATGTAGAGTATTAAGTTCATAAGAACATAGTAACGCATTAGGCAAGATGACATGATGTAGAGGGATAAACTCAAGCAATATGATATAAAACCTATCTTTTTATCCTCAATGGGAACAATACAATACGTGCTTGCTGCCCCTGCTATCATTGGGAAAGGACACCACAAGATTGAACCCAAAGCTAAGCACTTCTCCCATTACAAGAAAGATCAATCTAGTAGGCCAAACCAAACTGATAATTCGAAGAGACTTGCAAAGATAACAAATCATACATAAAAGAATTCATAGGAGATTCAAATATTGTTCATAGATAATCTTGATCATAAACCCACAATTCATCGGATCTCGACAAACACACCGCAAAAAGTATTACATCGAATAGATCTCCAAGAAGATCGAGGAGGACTTTGTATTGAAATCGAAAGAGAGAGAACAAGCCATCTAGCTAATAACTATGGACCCGAAGGTCTGAGGTAAACTACTCACACTTCATCAGAGAGGCTATGGTGTTGATGTAGAAGCCCTCCATGATCGATTCCCCCTCCGGATGAGTGCTGGAAAAGGCCCCAAGATGGGATATCACGGGTACAAAAGGTTGCGGCGGTGGAAATAGGGTTTCGTGGTGCTCCTGGATGTTTTCAGGGTATATGAGTATATATAGGTGAAAGAAGTCGGTCAGGGAGCCACGAGGGTGGGGGCGCGCCTACCCCCCTGGGCGCGCCTCCCTGCCACGTGGCCGCCTTGTTGCTTCCTTGACGTCCACTCCAAGTCTCCTGGCTTGCGTTTGTTCCAAAAACGACTCTCCCGAAGGTTTCATTCCGTTTGGATTCCGTTTGATATTCCTTTTGTGTGAAACACTGAAATAGGCAAAAAAACAGCAATTTGGACTGGGCCTCCGATTAATAGGTTAGTCCGAAAAATAATATAAAAGTGTATAATAAAGCCCGTTAAACATCCAAAACAGATAATATAATAGCATGGAACAATCAAAAATTATAGATACACTGGAGACGTATCAAGCATCCCAAGCTTAATTCCTGCTCGTCCTCGAGTAGGTAAATGATAAAAACAAAATTTTTGATGTGGAATGCTACCTAGCATAATTTTCAATGTAATTTTATTTATTGTGGCATGAATGTTCAGATCCGAAAGATTCAAGACAAAAGTTTAATATTGACATAAGAGTAATAATATTTCAAGCATACTAACAAAGTAATCATGTCTTGTCAAAATAACATGGCTAAAGAAAGTTATCCCTACAAAATCATATAGTCTGGCTATGCTCTATCTTCATCACACAGAATATTTAAATCATACACAACCCCGGTTTTAGCCAAGCAATTGTTTCATACTTTAGTATTCTCAAACTTTTTCAATCTTCACGCAATACATGAGCGTGAGCCATGGACATAGCACTATAGTTGAAATAGGATGGTGGTTGTGGAAAAGACAAAAAAGGAGAAGATAGTCTCACATTAACTAGGCGTATCAACGGGCTATGGAGATGCCCATTAATAGATATCAATGTGAGTGAGTAGGGATTGCCATGCAACGGATGCACTAGAGCTAGAAGTGTATGAAAGCTCATCAAATAAACTAAGTGGGTGTGCATCCAACTTGCTTGCACACGAAGACCTAGGGCAATTTGAGGAAGCTCATCAGTGGAATATACAAGCCAAGTTCTATAATGAAAAATTCCCACTAGCATATGAAGGTGACAACATAGGAGACTCTCTATCATGAAGATCATGGTGCTACTTTGAAGCACAAGTGTGGTAAAAGGATAGTAACATTGTCCCTTCTCTCTTTTTCTCTCATTTTTTTTATTTTGGTGGGCTTCTTTGGCCTCTTTTTTTATTTGGGCTTCTTTGGCCTCTTTTGAGGGAATCATCCCAACTTGTGAGGGAATCATTGCTTCCATCAGCCTTTCCTCACATGGGACAATGCTCTAATAATGAAGATCATCACACTTTTATCTCCTTACAACTCAAGAATCTTAGAACAAAATATGACTCTATGTGGATGCCTCCGGCGGTATACCGGGATAATGAATCAAGAGTGACATGTATGAAAGAATTATGAATGGTGGCTTTGCCACAAATACAATGTCAACTACATGATCATGCAAAGCAATATGACAATGGAGGAGTGTGTCATAATAAACGTAATGGTGGAAAGTTGCATGGCAATATATATCGGAATGGCTATGGAAATGCCATAATAGGTAGGTATGGTGGCTGTTTTGAGGAAGGTATATGGTGAGTGTATGATACCGGGGAAAGTTGCGTGGCACAAGAGAGGCTAGCAATAATGGTGGAAGGGTGAGAGTGCCTATAATCCATGGACTCAACATTAGTCATGAAGAACTCACATACTTATTGCATAAATCTACAAGTTATCAAAACAAAGTACTACACGCATGCTCCTAGGGGAAGGGTTGGTATGAGTTAACCATCGCGCGATCCCGACCTCCACACATAAGGAAGACAATCAATAAATAAATCATGCTCCAACTTCATCACATAACGGTTCACCATACGCGCATGCTACGGGAATCACAAACTTTTAACACAAGTATTCCTCAAATTCACAACTACTCAACTAGCATGACCCTAATATTACCATCCTCATATCTCAAAACAATCATCAAGTATCAAACTTGTCATAGTATTCAATGCACTTTATATGATAGTTTTTATTATACCTATCTTGGATGCTCATCATTTTAGAACTAAATTTTAACCAAAGAAATTACCATGCTGAACTAAAGGACTCTCAAAATATTATAAGTGAAGAATGATAGATCAATAATTTCTATAAAATAAAACCACTGCGGTGCTCTAAAAAGATATAAGTGAAGTACTAGAGCAAAATTATCTAGCTCAAAAGATATAAGTGAAGCACATAGAGTATTCTAATAAATTCCGATTCATGTGTGTCTCTCCAAAAGATGTGTACAGCAAGGATGATTGTGATAAACTAAAAAGCAAATACTCAAATCATACAATACGCTCCAAGAAAAACACATATCATGTGGTGAATAAAAATATAGCATCAATTAAAGTTACCGATGAACGAAGACGAAAGAGGGGATGCCTTCCGGGGCATCCCCAAGCTTAGGCTTTTGGTTATCCTTGAATTTTACCTTCGGGTGCCTTGGGCATCCCCAAGCTTAGGCTCTTGCCACTCCTTATTCCATAATCCATCAAATCTTTACTCAAAACTTGAAAACTTCACAACACAAAACTCAACAGAAAATCTCATGAGCCCCGTTAATGCAAGAAAACAAACCACCACTTTAAGGTACTATAATGAACTCATTATTTATTTATATTGGTGTTAAACCTACTGTATTTCAACTTCTCTATGGTTCATACCCCCGATACTAGCCATAGATTCATCAAAATAAGCAAATAACACACGAAAAACAGAATCTATCAAAAACAAAACAGTCTGTAGCAATCTGTAACTATAGAATACTTATGGAAAACCAAAACCTCTACCAAATTAGGAAGTCCTATGTAATTTGTTTATTAATCTTCTGCAAAAATAATAAACTGAAAATCACGTTTCTGTGATTTATGAAAATTATTCTCGTGCGTGCAAAAGTTTCTGTTTTTTACAGCAAGATCGCATAGACTTCACCCAAGTCTTCCCAAAGGTTCTACTTGGCACAAACACTAATTAAAACATAAAACCACATCTAACCAGAGGCTAGATGAATTATTTATTACTAAGCAGGAACAAAAAGTAAGAAACAAAAATAAAATTGGGTTGCCTCCCAACAAGAGATATCATTTAACGCCCCTAGCTAGGCATTGAGATTTCGATGATACTCACATGAAAGACAAGAATTGAAGCACAAAAAGAGCATCATAAAACATGAGACAAACACATCTAAGATTAACGTACTTCCTATGCATAGGCATCTTATAGGCAAACAAATTATGATAGCAAGCAAAAACTAGCATATGCAAGGAAGATGAAAGAGATGATAGCAATCTCAACATGAAGAGAGGTAATTTAGTAACATGAAAATTTCTACAACCATATTTTCCGCTCTCATAATAATTACATGTGGGACCATATTCAAATTCAACAATATAGCTCTCACATAAAATTTTCTCTACATGGTCCACATGCATGCAAAGTTGACACTTTCCAACATAGTGGGAATATCATTAACTAAAGTCATGACCTCTCCAAACCCACTTTTATCAAAAACTTCATAAGATTGAACATTATCCAAATATGTGGGATATAAAGTTGACACTCTTCCAAACCCACTTTCAGTAGTATTGCAAACATTATTATCAATCTCATATTCATCATGGGGCTTAAATAAATTTTTAAGATTGTAAGAAGAATCACCCCAATCATGATCGTTGCAACAAGTAGTAGACATAGAAAAACTAGCATCCCCAAGATTAGGGTTTTGCATATTATTAGCACTATTGATATCAAGAGAATTTATAATAAAATCATTGCAATCATGCTTTTCATCGAAGGAACTATCAAGTATGGGTGTAATATAGCAACAATCTCATGTTTAACATAAGGAACTATAGCAAGTTCATCTTCATAAATATTGGCATCATGGCCACAAGAATAGCGAGCATCATGTTCATCAAGGGATATTTCAATCAAATCATCGGAATCATAATTATCTATAGATTCATGCATATCATTATTTTCTTCCAAAGCAACGGCCATTCTCTCAATAAATTCCTTAACATAGGCTTTATGAGCATAGTTTTCATAGCAATATTTAAGTATGTCGGAATTTTCAGATTTGTAGAGAGTAATATCATACTTTCCAATCAAAGAAGCAACTTCATGAGCACCCTTAAAAACGACAAATTCTTCAATTTGTTTGATATCATAGTAACTATAAACACCGTTTCCATAAGAAGATAAGATTACATTATCATTAAACTCGCATAGGTAGGGAAGGTGGTTTTAGGGTTCTTAGAGCAACAAGTAAAATCATAAATTTCACAAAGATTCCAAGCATAGCATAGCAATCTATTTATTTGATATCATAAGAGTCTCCCTTTTTGAGACACACGATGACACACAAAATGAGCATGCTCATCTAAAGATTTCCCATCAACTAGGCTAGTTGGGGTTTCAGCACGAGTGCATATAGATTGAAGATGATCCAAGTTGAATACTTTAAGTGGATCCATAACAATAGGTTTTTAGCAAGCAAATATGCAAGAACATATAAGGCACATGGAGACACAAGCAAACATAAGATCGAACGAAAAAAAGGGCGAATAAAACGGCAAGGGTGAAGTGGGGAAGAGGAAAACGAGAGGCAAATTGCAAATAATGTAATGCGAGGGATAAGAGTTTGTGATGGGTACTTGGTATGTCTTGACTTGTGCGTAGACTCCCCGGCAATGGCGCCAGAAATCCTTCTTGATACCTCCTGATCATGCGTTGGTTTTCCCTTGAAGAGGAAAGGGTGATGTAGCAAAGTAGCATAAGTATTCCCTTCAGTTTTTGAGAACCAAGGTATCAATCCAGTAGGAGGCTACACTCAAATCGCTCGTACCTACACAAACAAATAAGAACCTTGCAACCAACGCGATAAAGGGGTTGTCAATCCCTTCATGGCCACTTGCAAAAGTGAGATCTGATAGAGATAATAAGATAAATATTTTAGGTATTTTTATGATATAGATTGGAAAGTAAAGATTGCAAAATAAAATAGATTGGAAACTTATATGATGGAAAATAGACCCGGGGGGCATAGGTTTCACTAGTGGCTTCTCTCAAGATAGCATAAGTATTACGGTGCGTGAACAAATTACTGTCGAGCAATTGATAGAAAAGTGCATAGTTATGAGAATATCTAGGCATAATCATGTATATAGGCATCACATCCGCGACAAGTAGATCAAAACTATTCTACATCTACTACTATTACTCCACACATCGACCGCTATCCAGCATGCATCTAGAGTATTAAGTTCATAAGAACAGAGAAACGCATTAGGCAAGATGACATGATGTAGATGGATAAACTCAAGCAATATGATATAAACCCCATCTTTTTATCCTCGATGGCAACAATACAATACGTGCCTTACTGCCCCTGCTCTCACTGGGAAAGGACACCACAAGATTGAACCCAAAGCTAAGCACTTCTCCCATTGCAAGAAAGATCAATCTAGTAGGCCAAACCAACCTGATAATTCGAAGAGACTTGCAAAGATAACAAATCATACATAAAATAATTCAGAGGAAATTCAGTTTGTTCATAGATAATCTTGATCATAAACCCACAATTCATCGGATCTCGACAAACACACCGCAAAAAGTATTACATCAAATAGATCTCCAAGAAGATCGAGGAGAACTTTGTATTGAGATCCAAAGAGAGAGAAGAAGCCATCTAGCTAATAACTATGGACCCGAAGGTCTGAGGTAAACTACTCACGCTTCATCGGAGAGGCTATGGTGTTGATGTAGAAGCCCTCCGTGATCGATTCCCCCTCCGGTGGAGCGCCGGAAAAGGCCCCAAGATGGGATCTCACGGGTACGGAAGGTTGCGGTGCTGGAAATATGGTTTCGTGGTGCTCCTGGGTTTTCAGGGTATATGAGTATATATAGGCGAAAGAAGTCGGTCAAGGGAGCCACGAGGGGCCCACGAGGGTGGGGGCGCGCCTACCCCCCTGGGCGCGCCTCCCTGCCTCGTGGCTGCCTCGTTGCTTCCTTGACGTCCACTCCAAATCTCCTGGATTGCGTTTGTTCCAAAAACGACTCTCCCAGAGGTTTCATTCCATTTGGATTCCATTTGATATTCCTTTTCTGCGAAACACTGAAATAGGCAAAAAACAGCAATTTGGACTAGGCCTCTGGTTAATAGGTTAGTCCCAAAATTAATATAGAAGTGTATAATAAAGCCCATTAAACATCCAAAACAGATTACATAATAGCATGGAACAATCAAAAATTATAGATATGTTGGAGACGTATCACCAGTGCCCGCCGCTTCCCCTGATGGCGAACCAGAGTGCGAGTAAGGACAAGGCGGCGATGCACGAGCACGAGGAGGTGGACTCGTGCAACCGCGGCGATGGGGGAAACCACAAGCTGCTGAGGGGGAGCTCGTCCCGGTCCAATGGACGAGCGACCATGGATGTGCAGGCCCCTGACGTGGTCCTGCTCGACCTCTCAAGGGAGAGGGCGGCCATGCATAACAGGTGGCTTGCGGTTGGGATGTTCTTCTCCATGCAAGCCTTCAGCGCCGCCGGCCTCTTCAGGGAGCTCAAGGACAAATGGGGCCTGCGTGCAAGCTCCATTACACCCAGCTAAAGAACAATAGGTACCTCCTGGATTTCGAGAAGGAGGGCGACATCCGCTTCATCCTCGACAATGGGCCATGGACGCACCGCGGCGATGCCTTCCTGATCGTTCCGGTGGACGGGACTAGAGCACCGGGCGACATCGACATTGTGCACATGCCGATTTGGGCCCAGATTTATGATGTGCCCCCTGTTTCTGTCTAGAGAGGTAGAGGAGTAGCTAGGTTCCCTGTTTGGTGAAGTTATTGAGGTAGATGCGGATCGCTTGGGTAGGATCCGGAATGAGTTCATCAGGGTTAGAGTTAAGCATGTGGTTGATGAACCCTTCTCTAGGAAAATCAAAACCAGAGAGCTAAGGGAGGGGGAAAAGATAGATAAGGAACTGCATATCCTAGAGGTGAAGTATGAGAGGGCTCCTCGCTTCTGTGCTTACTGTGGTTGTATTGGACATGGCCAACACGACTGTAAGTTGTCGGAGGACCTCCAGACGATGAGGTTCACGGCAGCAATGCGTGCCTCTCCATTTAAAAGGAGCAACACTGTGAGTGGTGTGATATTCCTCGAGGCAGGGGCGCGGCGGTTCCTAAACTTCGGTCCGGACAGTGATGAGGAGACTAGAAGAGGCCCAAACAAGATGGCCATGGTGCGCTACAATGGCATCCCAGAGGAGGTTCCTGTTGATCCCATAGTGCAGGCCGCCATTTTTTTGAAATTGCACGACAGTGGGAGAGGCTCCCACTGACTTTTGTATTACTCACAAGGAACCAGTTACTACATTGTTACAAGTGGGTTGTAAGGCCCCCCGGCCATGTGTTCTAGAGTTCCTCCTAAGCAGCGGGCACAAGCTTTGCATGTATGTTTCTAGGGAGGGACGCAAGCCCTCCTTGCAATTGTGAACCAACAATGAAAAAAGATCTTTGAACCTAGCCAACCATGAACCGGAAGAGTGTGGGATCCCCCTGAAATGAACATTGTTTCTCTCCTTCCACAGGCTCCAAGCAGCCAGCAAGAAAATATCCATAAACAATGGCCGTCGCCAAATATCTTTGCCAGCATGTATCAGGGTTAGCCTATTCCCAGAGCCTGGCAAGAGCATGCCAACCTTGTCCCAGCATTGGCGGCTAAACGGACAGTTGAAGAAGAGATGGTCAACCGTTTCCTCGGGAGGGTTCTGACAGAGCATGCACGTGTAGTTGTTCCCAGTCACAGCAAAATGCCGGCGTTTCAGCATATTCCTGGTGTTTAGTTGATCAACCATCAGCAGCCAACCAAACATTTTAAACTTGATCGGACTCTTGGCCTTCCACATCCATCCAAAGGCCACATCAGCAACCATATCTCTGAAACAGTGATCATAGTATCTCTTGGAGGAGAAAGACCCACCAAGGTTGCAAACCCAGGTGTCGTTGCAATCTCTGTCAAGTAGGACATGCATGGATCCTTGTTGGATTTCCATGATTTCCTCTCTAGCTTGCGTGGAGAGAGGCAGGTGGAAGATCAAACTTGGGTCTGTGGAAGTGAGAATGTTAACCACGGGCTCGTCTTCATTCAGGCAGAAAGAGAAAGCTCTGGGGTAGATCTCCATCAGCGGGGCGTCATGATCATCGAACCATGCATCTTTACAGAACAGGGAGGAGGAGCCATTGCCTAGACCGACCTTGGTGACCCCACGGAACACATCGCTGAGCTGCATAACATCACGCCACCAGAAAGAACCCAACGGTTCCACTGCGTGTGGAATTCTGCCTATATAATATGTGTCCCGGATCAAAGTCACCCAGGGGACATCATGGTGGTTGTAAAACTTAAACATATGTTTCAGAAGGAGGGCAATGTTCTGGGTTTTGATATCGATGACTCCAAGCCCCCCCTTTGCTTTTGGGCCTACAGACCAATTCCCAAGTAGCAAGGGAATTATTTTTGACTCCATCATCAGAGTTCTTCGCCCAAAGATAGTATCTGCGTAGTTTGTCGAGGCGCTCAATTACTTTCGGGTGTAGTTTGATCATGCACATGGCATAGATCAACAAGGAGGTGACCGCAGAATTGACCAAAGTGAGCTTAGGCCCCAATGACATTAACGCTAGAGCCGTGGACATTTTCCTTTCCACCCCATGGACCAACAGCATGAGATCAAGCAGCGTTGGCCCGGTCGGGCCCATGAGGAGGCCAAGGTACGTGAACGGCATTGATCCAATCGAGCAGCCAAAGATATGAGCTAGGTCAAGCACGCGCTGCTGATCAAGGTTAATGGCTGTAAGCGTTGATTTGTGAAAATTAATTTTCAGACCCACAGATGTTGCATAATCCTCCAGGATTGCTTTCATGCGGGGAGCTTGGTCAGGGCAGGCTGGCATCACCAGAATGGTATCGTCCGCGTACTGCACCACCGGATAATCCCCATCGCGATTGCATGGGATGGGCAGATCAATCAATCCACGAGCAAAAGCATCATTGACCGCGGCTTGGAGAAGATCAGCAGTGAGGACAAAAATTAGAGGAGAGAGGGGGTCGCCCTGGCGCACCCCACATTTGCATTGAAATTTTCTGCCAGGAACCCCATTAAGTAAGACAGAAGACACACCAGAACCAAAGATAGATTCCATCCAACCCAGCCACTTGTCATCAAAACCCATGTGTTTCATGATCTCCATCATTAGGGCATGTTCGATGGTGTCAAAGGCTTTGGCGAAGTCTAGTTTGAGCAGCATTATCTCACGCGATGACCTCTGGCATTGGTGAATGTATTCAAACGACCAAGCAAGGCAGTCCTGGATGGTTCTCCCCTTGATGAAACCGTATTGGTTCCTATGGATGATCATCAAGATAACTTTCTGCAGACGGTTGGCCAAGATTTTGGTGATGATTTTCAGACAACAATTCAGTAGGGTTATTGGCCTATAGTCATTGGCAGTTTCAGGAGATGATGTCTTTGGTATCAGGGTAATGAAACCCTCACTGATGCTGGTTATATCGAGGTTGCCCTCATGGAAATCCTGACACATTTTATAGAAATCCTCTTTAATGATTGGCCAGCAGCTTTTGAGAAAACAACCATTAAATCCATCAGGGCCCGGGGCTCAATCGGTCGGCATTCTTTTATGACTGCATCAATCTCCTCCTTAGAGAAAGGCAAAGAAAACACTTCAAGTGCAGGCCGCCATTGTCGCGGTCAGTGCTATCAAGGTCGGCGTGGACGAGGACCAGGACAACAGCAAGAAGACGACGGTCCCTGTGGAGGAGGTGCCGTCAGCGAAGGGTTTTGAAACCCCTATCAGGGTGCATGGCCATCCAGCGGCGGACGGAGAACCCAGCTATCCTCTGGGCTTCGGACCAGTTCCATGTTTTGCGGGGCCTCCCAATCAGTTTGTTGCCGATGCTCCAACAAGGTTGGCCGATCCGAGCATGGAGAACCCGGACGATGCATCTAGAGAGGACAATATCAAGAAGAAGAACCAGGCTATGGGCGAGGTGTCCATGAAGGGATCTGATCAACCCGTGCTGACACAAGAAAATGATGATGGAGGCTCAGTGGGGGTTCAGGAAAAGGAGGTAGAGGCGAAGGCAAGGAAGCTGGACGGAGCCAATGACAAGAATTTTGTGCAAACGGGCAGTGGGAGGAGCAAAGCTACTGCTGCTTCGGTACTGGGCAAGAGAGATGCACGAGGACAAGGTGGTTCTGTTGATGCTGAGACCGGTGAGGGAGGCACTGATTCTGATCAGAACAAGAAGACGAAAGCTGCAGGAATACCAGAGGGCAAGAGCAATAGCGGCAAGGATGGCGGTCAGGAAGTTACCGGGCCTGGGGCTCCCGGTCAACTAGTGGGTGCGATGGACAGCACCCACCAAGAGCCATGACAGTTGTAAGCTGGAACTGCCGGGGTATTGGGCAGCCCCGGACAGTTCAGGAGCTTGTGTGCCTGGTGCGCACTTACCATCATCTCTAGTTTTTATTTCGAAAACTAGGAAGAGCGAGGATTATGTCAATAAATTGTGTAGGAGACTAGGTCTCAGGCACTGCATCTCCCATGTCCGGAAAGGAAAGGGTGCTGGTATAGCTCTCTTCTATGATGAGCAAGTTGAAATAAAGAAACTCGTTGTTGGCCCTCGTTACATTGATGTGTTGATCCGTCTTAGCCCTCATGCCCAGCAATGGAGGGGCACCTTTGTCTATGGTGAACCAAAATCAAGTGAGAGACACCACATGTGGGATCTCCTAAGAAGAATCAGACCAAATGCAAACGAGCCATGGCTAATGCTTGGAGACTTTAACAAGACAGCTTGGCAACATGAACACCTATCCAAAACCCCAAGAAATGAAAGAAATATGGAAAACTTCAGAGATGTACTCCCTGACTGTAACTTACTTGACCTCGGGTATAGTGGGCCAAATTGGACTTATGATAACAAGCAACAGGGAGAGGAGAATGTGAAAGAAAGAATCGATCGCATAGTAGCAGATCTTAGATGGGGCAGTTTGTTCCCGGAAGCATCAGTTGAACACATTTGCTCTTCAAGATCTGACCACCTCCCTTTGCTTCTTAGGTTTGGACAGAGGAAGGAATGGTGATCGTTGCACAAAGGATTCCTCTACGAGTACATGTGGGAGAGAATGGAGTCACTAACAGATGCCATCGTAAGTTCGTGGGAGGGAAAGGGTATTCGTGGGCTAAAAATAATTTTGGGTCAATTTTAAAACAAACAACAATGTTCAGGAAACAACTTGATTATCTATGGAAGCAACCGGCCTCAGCTGCGAGGGGTAAATAAATTAGGACAGTGGCAACAAACTTGGACGAGGTTCTCCACCGGGAGGAGATGATGTGGAGACAACGGTCTAGAGCTCTATAGCTGCGGGAGGGGGACAAAAATAAAAAATACTGTCAGCGCAAAGCGTCGTGGAGACGCAAGAAAAATACTATCAGCAAATTGAAGGATGAGAATGGCAACTGGGTGGAAGAGAGATCTAAACTATAGGAAATGGCGACCAATTTGTTCAAACAACTATACACTAAGGAGGAAGGAGTAAACCCAAGTGTCATTATTGATTGTCTGGACGAGAGAGTGACTGATGGAATGAAACTTTCGTTGGTTAATTAGTTCATGGAAAAGGAGGTTAATGATGCCCTCTTTCAAATCGGCCCCCTGAAAGCTCCCGGCCCCGACAGATTTCCAGCCAGGTTCTTTCAGAAAAACTGGACTACAGTCAAAAAGGATGTGGTGTGTGTTGTACTAAGATTCTTCAAAGAAGGGGTCATGCCGGAGGGGATCAATGACACGGTCATAGTGCTCATTCCTAAAATAACAATCATGAGTATTTGAAATACTATAGACCCATAAGCCTCTGCAATGTTATATATAAGGTGATTTCTAAGTGTTTTGTTAACCGCTTGCAGCCGATTCTGGAGGAGCTCATCTTGGAAACTCAAAGTGCTTTCATTCGCGGGTGCTTGATTACGGATAACGCTACTATTGCATTTGAATGTTTCCACAAAATCCAACATAGCAAACGCCCAGCTGATACACATTGTGCTCTCAAACTGGACTTGGCAAAAGCATATGACATAGTAGATTGGGGGTTCATGGAAAAAGCACTCCTGAAGCTCGGTTTTGACCACAAGTGGGTCGATTGGGTGATATGTTGTGTAAAATCAGTTAGATACTCAGTCAAATACAATGGAGAGCTGCTAGAGATGTTCTACCCCTCGAGAGGTCTCTGGCAGGGAGACCCGTTGAGCCCTTAAATTTTCCTCTTTGTTGCAAAAGGTCTTACCTATCAGCTGAACAAAGAGATTAGCCAAGGAAGAATTACCCCACTAAAGATTGCTAGGGGAAGCCTTGGAATTTCAAATCTTCTCTTTGCTTATGACAACCTACTCTTCTCTAAGGCGTGCAGGGAGGAGGAGGCAAACATCAAGAAAGTCCTGGATGATTTTCAGAAAGTGTCGAACCAACTTCTGAGTAACAGCAAATGCTCGTTCCTATTTAGTGAGATATGCCTGGATCTGGCACAATAGGAAGTGAAAGCTGAACTAGAGATAAACTCCCATACTTTTGAGAGCAAATATCTTGGTTTGCCTACCCCGGAAGGACGAATGAAGGAGTCCACTTTCCAGCCGATTATGGACGATTTGTGAAGAGGTGTACTGATTGCTCTGAAAGATTTATGTCCCATGCGGCGAAAGAGGTTTTAGTGAATTCAATCCTCCAAACCCTCACCACTTACTGCATGGGAGTGTTCAAAATGACCCAAGGCTTCTGCAAGAAATACGAACGCCTCATTCGGGATTTCTGGTGGGGGGACGAAAATGGTCATCGGAAAGTCCATTGGATGTCTTGGGAGAATATGACCTAGCCAAAGAGTGGGGGAGGCATTGGTTTTAGAGATATGAAACTATTCAACCAAGCTTTGCTCGCAAAATAAGCTTGGAGATTGATCTAGAGACCGGATATCTTGTGCGCCAGAGTTTTGAAATCTAAATATTACCCACATGGATAGTTGGTGGACATGGTTTTTGCTTCTGATGCATCACCCGTATGGCGGGGCATCGAACACGGTCTGGAACTCTTAAAAGTGTGCTTTGTTTGGAGGATTGGGAATGGTAGGAAAGTCAACATACAACGAGATAATTGGATTCCAAGGGAAGAGGGTCTTAAGCCGGCTATGTTCATTCATCGGTCTAGACTCCAGTGGGTTAATCAGTTGATGCATCCGGACGGCAGCGGGTGGAATAGGGAGTTGATCCACCAACTATTCTACCCTTTTGATGCCGAGTCTATATGCAATATCAAACTACCGTCTTATCCAACGGAGGACAACCTAGCTTGGCATTATGAGTCTGGGATGTTTTCAGTCTGGAGCGCGTACAGACTAGCGGCTTCCCTCCAAGCTCGACCCAATCACCCGGCCTCGATCTCCACAAACAACACCAATGATCGCAGTATCTGGGATATCATATGGAAAGCCAAGGTACCTGGGAAAATCAAGATCTTCGGGTGGAGAGTTGCCACAAACACCTTGCCTACGAAGAGGAATAAGTGGAAACAAACACTTGAAGTACACAGCACGTGCAACATCTGCGGTAACGGCGAGGAAGATGAATTCCATGTCGTCATCTCCTGCACCAAGAGCAAGGCGCTTAGAAATGAAATGCGAAAAGTCTGGGTACTGCCAAGCGAAGGCCTTTTCAGGTTAATTTACCGGCGAGGATTGGTTGCAGAACCTTCTCAACCCATGCAGTGCAAAGACAAGAGCTAGAATCCTACTGTTACTATGGAGGTGCTGGTTTCTAAGAGAAGATTGCGTTCACAGTGAAGGAAAGGAACTCGTTGGACGGTCAGCCCTGTTCCTGCAGTAGTTTGAAAATGAGTTGATCAGCTGTTGCACCACAGAGGAAACTAATAAGGGTACAGAGTACTGGCAGAAGGAAAGGCATGCTGTGGTCGAGGACGCACCTATGCTGAACCTAACTGGGGAAACCGCGTCGCGAAGGGGAATTCCCTGTATGGATAGCTCAAACCAATGGTGCCCCCTCCTGTAGGAACTGTCAAACTGAACTCCGATGTTGCGTTCGCTCCAATCAATGATAGTTCTCATGTTGGTGCAGTTGCACAGGATCATGAGGGCCTTGTCCTGCTCTCGTTGTCCAAGAAATTTGTCTGATGCTCTAGCATGGAGGAAGCTGAGGCTCGGGCCCTCTTGGCTGGTCTACAAGCACTATTAGAAACCTACAGGGGCCATCTAATTGCAGAGACCGACTGCTCCTTCCTGGCGGACTCGCTGAAACTAGATGCTAGCAATTTATCAGCCTGTTTCCCAGTAATAAATGACATCATACAGGAGCTGAAGAAGTTTCAAGATGCCCAGGTCAATCATGTTAGGCGGGAGAAAAACAACCTTGCCCACGTCCTAGCTTCAAGAGCAAGAAGAGCGGAAGACTTGCAGCTGATTGTGAGTGTCCCGGATGACCTGGCTGCTGATGGTGGCCGACGCTGGTTCAGCCCAAGAGTAGTTGTTTTTTACTCTTTTTTTCCTCAAAAAATAATAATAATCAAGATTCACAACATGAAATCAATATTGTTAGATGCATCACGGTTAATTTTCATACCATATAGCTTTAGTATTGTAGGTGTTGATATTTTTTCTACAAAGTTGGTCAAACTTTATAAAATTTGACATTGACCAAATCTTATATGCAGACTAAAAGGAAACGGAGGGATCATCATCACAATCATTACCGAAGATGATGTTGCACTGGAGTTTCCTCTTGGACCTTTCTCTGAATGCAGACTGATAGTTGGGATGCAGACTGAGTTTTCCTTCTGATTTACCAGTGACCAATGAAATACCATACATGGGTAACATGGCATCCAAGCTTATCTCAACTTTGGTTAGTTTGATTCAACTTTGGTTAGGTCTCAACTTTGTTAGTAGTTTGATTCAACTTTGGTTAGTAGTACTGTTTAGTAGTTTTAGAGCAGTTTTGAGGTGAGTTTGCTAGAGGAATGTAATGCGAAAACATTTCCCCCTTTGCTATTCAGTCATACGCATCATGCTGTGTGTACTAGGAGACAGCATTGATCTGCAGTTAATGATTCTATGCTGTCTGAATTTTAGAGCTCGTGCAGCAAACTCTGTTCAGCGACAGCGAATTGTTTTATCATAGACTGGTTTTAGTGTCACTTTTTTTGAATAAAAGGGGGTTGCCCCCCCCTGCCCCATTTTATTGAAGCAGAAAGCAACCAGTTCACTGCCTACAAAGGTATGGCATCGACTACCACCAAAAATAGCTAACTCGAATGATAAAGGCTACATCCACCAGAGCAGAACCTAGTCATAGGGCACAAACTTGTCCAACACATAGATTACAGAGTACCAACAGGAAAACGAAGAAGAACGGTTCCGTTAGATCTTCAGTGGTTCACCATCTCCAGCGTCCTGATTCTTTAGTTGGTCTCCCCCAGCCTCATCTCCAGGCGATCTGGAGGAGTTCCCCACGACGCTTGTCCAACAGTAGGATGCACCGCTGTAGGAGAGTTGCTTGCCCATCGTCGCAGAGAACTTTCCACTAGTGAATATAGCAGCTTAGTTTTGCAAGAATGCATTTCACACTTCTCCATTTGCGCCCATGAAAACAAAATTCATTTCTCAATCTCCACAAGCTCCACAAAGCAGCAGTTGCTACCAAATTCAAAACAACCTTTTCTTTATGCATACGCCAAAAGGACATAATTCTATCAAAGCATGATATCAATATTAAAAATTTCTACCACAAGTTTCCAAACCTTGTTGGGCCACCACACAATCAAACATCAAATGTTGCACAGTTTCAGGTTTGGAACAGAATAAGCAGGAAGGATCCTCCACTTCCTTTCTCTCTGCAAGATTATCCCTGGTAAGTATCTTGTTATGAATGCAAAGCCATAAGAAGATATGAATATTCTATGCACATAAGATTTTCCACATTTTTGTACTAAAGTTAGAAACAACTCCACCAAAATTGATTTGTTTGTAAAAAGATTTAACTAAGAAAGACCCACTGGGTTCTAATTCCCAAATTGGGGTGTCCACTTCATCTGATGGAGGGTATCCCCTGATCATGCAGACAAGTTGAACCCAGCGGTTCATTCCCATTGTGTCAACGCATCTCCTAAATGTTAATTTCAAATCATTCCCATCCCAAACTTGGGCTATAGTACTATCAGCTTGATTACAAATACTAAACAGGTCCCAGAATTGTATTTTAAGGGAACAATCCCCCACCCACACATCATGCCAAAAACTGATGAGTTCTCCATTTCCCAACCTCCACCTATAAAATGTTTTTGCAGCTACCAAAGCCCAAGTAATGCTCTTCCAAAAGGTAGAGCCCCCTTCACTTTTAGCCCAAAGGAGATTAGGAGAATTCACTCTATATTTATGCATGAGAAGTTTAGACCAATCTGAATCAGGGTTATTAAAGAATCTTTTATCCCAAGATGCTAACAATGCCATGTTATATTCTTTAATATTGGGTATCCCCAATCCTCCAAATTCCTTCTTCCTAGTAATTAAACCCCAGTTAGCCAAGTGGTACTTGTGTTGATCTCCCATGTTCCCCCAAAAGAAATGAGCCATTTGTGAATTAATGGCATTGGTTGCCCACTTAGGAAATTTGATCACAGACATCAAATAAGCAGGAATGCTAACCACACAAGCACAAAGTAAAATGATCTTCCCTTTATATGTAAGATATTTCCCCAGCCAACCAGAGATACCTCTAATGATCCTATCAATGATAGGTTGGAGATCCTCTTTTTTTAGTTTATCATAGTGCAGAGGCACTCCCAGATATTTAATAGGAAAAGATCCTTTTTTTACAACAGAAAATTTGAGCAAACTCACTAGCAACTGCATCATCTATATTTATAGTCATGAGATCACTTTTGTGGAAGTTGATTTTCATCCAGACAAGTTTCCAAAGAATGATAAAAGCCATTTAAAATTCCTGGCTTTCTGATACGTCTCCAACGTACCCCTTTTGGATGTTTATGGGTTTTATTTTACACATTTATATCATTTTTGGGATTAACCTACTAACCGGAGGCCCAACCCGTATTGCTGTTTTATTGCCTATTTCAGTATTTCAAAGAAAAGGAATATCAAACGGAGTCCAATCGGAATGAAACCTTCGGGAGCGTGATTTTTGTAATGAACGTGATCTAGAGGACTTGGAGTGCAAGTCAAGAAGCAGCCGAGGCGGCCATGAGAGGGTAGGGCCCCCCCCCCTATAGGGCGCCCCCTATCTCGTGGGCCCCTCGGGCGGCCACCGATGTACTTCTTCCTCCTATATAAGCCTACGTACCCCGAAAACATCCAGGGAGCCAATGAAACACAATTTCCACCACCGTAACCTTCTGTATCCGCGAGATCGCATCTTGGAGCCTTCGCCGACGCTCCGTCGGAGGGGGAATCGACCACGGAGGGCTTCTACATCAACACCATGGCCCTTCCGATGAGTTGTGAGTAGTTTACCACAGACCTTCGGGTCCATAGTTATTAGCTATATGGCTTCTTCTCTCTTTTTGGATCTCAATACAATGTTCTCCCCCTCTCTTGTGGATATCTATTTGATGTAAACTCTTTTTGCGGTGTGTTTGTCGAGATCCGATGAATTGTGGGTTTATGATCAAGTTTATCTATGAGAAATATTTGAATCTCCTCTGAATTCTTTTATGTATGATTGAGTTATCTTTGCAAGTCTCTTCGAATTATCAGTTTGGTTTGGCCTACTAGATTGATCTTTCTTGCCATGGGAGAAGTGCTTAGCTTTGGGTTCAATCTTGCGGTGTCCTTACCCAGTGATAGAAAGGGTTGCAAGGCACGTATTGTATTGTTGCCATCAAGGATAAAAAGATGGGGTTTATATCATATTGCATGAGTTTATACCTTTACATCATGTCATCTTGCTTAAGGCGTTACTCTGTTCTTATGAACTTAATACTCTAGATGCAGGCAGGAGTCGATCGATGTATGGAGTAATAGTAGTTGATGCAGGCAGGAGTCGGTCTACTTGTCATGAACGTGATGCCTATATACATGATCATGCCTAGATAATCTCATAATTATTCTCTTTTCTATCAATTGCTCGACAGTAATTTGTTCACCCACTGTAATACTTATGCTATCTTGAGAGAAGCCTCTAGTGAAACCTATGGCCCCGGGGTCTATCTCTTATCATATTTGCTTCCATCTACTTTTATTTGCATCTTTACTTTTTGCATCTATCTTATAAAATACCAAAAATATATTTATCTTATCATACTATCTCTATTAGATCTCACTTTCGCAAGTGGCCGTGAAGGGATTGACAACCCCTTTATTGTGTTGGTTGCGAGTTCTTTGTTTGTTTGTGTAGGTGCGAGGGACTTTTGAGGAGCCTCCTACTGGATTGATACCTTGGTTCTCAAAAACTGAGGGAAATACTTACGCTACTATTGCTGCATCACCCTTTCCTCTTCAAGGAAAACCAACACAAGCTCAAGACATAGCAAGAAGGATTTCTTGCGCCGTTGCCGGGGAGGTCTTCGATCAAGTCAAGACATACCAAGTACTCATCACGAACCCATCTCCCTCGCATTTACATTATTTGCCATTTGCCTCTCGTTTTCCTCTCCCCCACTTCACCCTTGCCATTTTATTCGCCCTCTCTTTCGCTTGCCTTTTTCTGTTTGCTCATGTGTTAAATCGTTTACCTTGTCGTTATGGCTAGTCCTCCTATCCTTGTTATCACTCTCGAACATGAAATTCTTAATTTTAAGCAAAGGGAGGGAGAAAATTTAAAAGATGCTTGGCATAGAATTTGCAATGCTCAAAATAAATCTACTAGGAAGCTTTCTACTTCCGTTCTTCTTCGCAATTTTTATGTAGGCACTACTCCTTGGAATAGATGTGTTCTTGATACTGTTGCCGGAGGGGATTTCTTGAGTAGTCATACGTTTGATGCTTATAATGCTATGTTAGATTTGTTTGGCCCACCACCTCTTTTGGTTAATGGAACGGTTTTAACTTTAGAACATGTGATGCAACGGCTTGATATTATTGAAAATAAAATGGCCACTGTTGAGTTGATTGAAAATTTGGATAAAAAGATCCATAATCACAATACCCAATATGGATCAAGGGTTGGAGTTACTTTGAAAAATCTTAAAGAGAAAGAACCTATAGTTAATGAAAAAAAATAGATCTAGATTCTGAAAGAATCGGTAAACTTTAGGATATCATTACCAACTTAGGTTCCACGTTTTCTTCCATGAAAAACACTCCAAAACCCCCTACCAAAACTTCCAAGTTTATTTATGTTCCTAAAAATAAGGGGAAATCTTCTAGTAAAGGAGACGCGGATCTCAAATCCATAAGTGTTCATCCCAATTGTCTCTCTATAGTTAAGGAACCTTTTGCTACAAACGAATTTCTTGAATTTTTGCCTAAAGGTTTAGTCATTGCTAAAAAGGGAGAAACCCTAAAGATTATAAGTGCTCTATTGAGGAATTGAGTGCCAAAGATGGCACTACTTAGATCTATCTTCGTTTTTATGCCTAGCTAGGGGCGTTAAACGATAGCGCTAGTTGGGAGGCAACCCAGTTTTCTTTGTGTTTTTTGTTTTTCGTCATGTTTAGTAATAAATATTTCATCTACCTTCTGTTTAGATTTTTTTTATCTTTTAATTAGTGTTTGTGACAAGTAGAACCTATAGGATAACCTATGATGATAGTTGATTTGATTCAGCTGAAAAACAGAAACTTTGCGCGCACGAATTTAGTTTTGTTAAATCACAGAAACGTGCTTTTGCGTTGATTCGTTTTGCTGATAATCAATAGACAAATTTTCCAGGACTTCCTATTTTTGTAGGATTTTTAGAGTTCCAGAAGTTTGCGTTAGTTACAGATTGCTACAGACTGTTCTGTTTTTGACAGATTCTGTTTTTCGTGTGTTGTTTGCTTATTTTGATGCATCTATGGCTAGTAAAATAGTTTATAAACCATAGAGAAGTTGGAATACAGTAGGTTTAACACCTAAATAAATAAATAATGAGTTCATTACAGTACCTTATGTGGTGGTTTTGTTTTCTTTCACTAATGGAGCTTATAAGATTTCCTGTTGAGTTTTGTGTTGTGAAGTTTTCAAGTTTTGGGTATAGCTTTTATGGACTATAGAATAAGGAGTGGAAAGAGCCTAAGCTTGGGGATGCCCATGGCACCCCAAGATATTCAAGGATAACCAAAAGCCTAAGCTTGGGGATGCCCCGGGAAGGCATCCCCTCTTTCATCTTCGTTCATTGGTAACTTTACTTGGAGCTATATTTTTATTCGCCACATGATATGTGTTTTGCTTGGACCATTGTGTATTATATTAGTCTTTGCTTTTTAGTTTACCACAATCATCCTTGCTGTACACACCTTTTGGGAGAAGCCCACTTGATTATAATTTGCTAGAATACTCTATGTGCTTCACTTATATCTTTTGAGCTTGATAGTTTTTGCTCTAGTGCTTCACTTATATCTTTTAGAGCACGGTGGTGGATTAATTTTGAAGAAATTGCTAGTCTCTCATGCTTCACTTATATTATTTTGAGATTCCTTTAGAGCGGCATGGTATTTGCTATGGTTACAAATTTGGTCCTAGAATGATGAGCATCCAAGTTGGGTATAATAAAAACTATCATAGAAAGTGAATTGGATGCTATGATCAATTTGATGCTTGATAATTGTTTTGAGATATGGAGGTAGTGATATTAAAGACATGCTAGTTGAGGTGATTATGAAAAATGCTTGTGTTGAGGTTTGTGATTCCCGTAGCATGCACGTATGGTGAACCGCTTTGTGATGAAGTTGGAGCACAATTTTATTTATTGATTGTCTTCCTTATGAGTTGCGGTCGGGGACGAGCGATGGTATTTTCCTACCAATCTATCCCCCTAGGAGCATGCGCGTAGTACTTTGTTTTTGATGACTTCTAGATTTTTGCAATAAGTATATGAGTTCTTTTGACTAATGTTGAGTCCATGGATTATACACACTTTCACCCTTCCACCATTGCTAGCCTCTCTTGTGCCGCGCAACTTTCGCCGGTACCATACATCCACCATATACCTTCCTCAAAACAGCCACAATACCTACCTATTATGGCATTTCCATAGCCATTCCGAGATATATTGCCATGCAATTTTCCACCGTTCCGTTCATATGACACGCATTACTTTTGTCATATTGTTCTTTGCATGATCATGTAGTTGACATTGTATTTGTGGCAAGGCCACCTTCATATTTTCATACATGTCGCTCTTGATTCATTGCATATCCCGGTGCACCACCGGAGGCATTCATATAGAGTCATATCTTGTTCTAGCTTTGAGTTGTAATTCTTGAGTTGTAAATCCATAAAAGTGTGATGATCTTCATTATTAGAGCATTGTCCCAGTGAGGAAAGGATGATGGAGACTATGATTCCCCCACAAGTCGGGATGAGACTTCGGACTTTACAAAAAGAAAAGGAAAGAAAAATAAAAAAAGAAAGGCCAAAAAGAAAAAAAGGACAAAGAAAAAAAGAGAAAAAAGAAAAAAAGAAAAAGAGAAAAAAATAAAATGAGAGAAAAAGAGAGAAGGGACAATGCTACTATCTCTTTTTCCACACTTGTGTTTCAAAGTAGCACCATGATCTTCATAATAGAGAGTCTCATATGTTGGCACTTTCATATACTAGTGGGAATTTTTCATTATAGAACTTGGCTTGTATATTCCAATGATGGGCTTCCTCAAAATGCCCTAGGTCTTCGTGAGCAAGCAAGTTGGATGCACACCCACTTAGTTTCTTTTGTTGAGCTTTCATATATTTATAGCTCTAGTGCATCCGTTGCATGGAAATCCCTACTCACTCACATTGATATCTATTAATTGGCATATCCATAGCCCGTTGATACGCCTAGTTGATGTGAGACTATCTTCTCCTTTTTTGTCTTCTCCACAACCACCATTCTATTCCACATATAGTGCTATGTCCATGGCTCACGCTCATGTATTGCATGAAAGTTGAAAAAGTTTGAGATTATTAGAGTATGAAACAATTGCTTGGCTTGTCATCGGGGTTGTGCATGATTAAATACTTTGTGTGATGAAGATAGAGCAACAGCCAGACTATATGATTTTGTAGGGATAACTTTCTTTGGCCATGTTATTTTGAGAAGACATGATTACTTTGATTAGTATGCTTGAAGTATCACCATTTCTTATGTCAATATGAACTTTTATTTTGAATCATTTGGATCTGAACATTCATGCCCCAATAAAGAAAATTACATTGAGAATTATGCTAGGTAGCATTCCACATCAAAAATTCTGTTTTTATCATTTACCTACTCGAGGATGAGCAGGAATTAAGCTTGGGGATGCTTGATACATCTCCAACATATCTATAATTTTTAATTGTTTCATGCTATTATATTACCCCTTTTGGATGTTTATGGGCTTTATTTTACACATTTATATCATTTTTGGGACTAACCTACTAACCAGAGGCACAGCCCGTATTGTTGTTTTTTTTGCCTATTTCAGTATTTCGAAGAAAAGGAATATCAAACGGAGTCCAAACGGAATGAAACCTTCGGGAGCGTGATTTTTGGAACGAACGTGATCCAGAGGACATGGAGTGCAAGTTAAGAAGCAGCCAAGGCGGCCACGAGAGGGTAGGGCGCCCCCCCCCCCTATAGGGCACGCCCCCTGTCTCGTGGGCCCCTCGGGTGGCCACCGACGTACTTCTTCCTCCGATATAAGCCTACGTACCCCGAAAACATCCAGGGAGCCAACGAAACACAATTTCCACCACCGTAACCTTCTGTATCCGCGAGATCCCATCTTGGAGCCTTCGCCGGTGCTCCGCCGGAGGGGGAATCGACCATGGAGGGCTTCTACATCAACACCATAGCCCTTCCGATGAGTTGTGAGTAATTTACCACAGACTTTCGGGTCCATAGTTATTAGCTAGATGGCTTATTCTCTCTTTTTGGATCTCAATACAATGTTCTCCCCCTCTCTTGTGGAGTTCTATTCGATGTAAACTCTTTTTGCGGTGTGTTTGTCGAGATCCGATGAATTGTGGGTTTATGATCAAGATTATCTATGCATCGGATCTCGACAAACACACCGCAAAAAGAGTTTACATCGAATAGATCTCCACAAGAGAGGGGGAGAACATTGTATTGAGATCCAAAAAGAGAGAAGAAGCCATCTAGCTAATAACTATGGACCCGAAGGTCTGTGGTAAACTACTCACAACTCATCGGAGGGGCTATGGTGTTGATGTAGAAGCCCTCCATGGTCGATTCCACTTCCAGCGGAGCGCCAGCGTAGGCTCCAAGATGGGATCTCGTGGATACAGAAGGTTACGGCGGTGGAAATTGTGTTTCGTTGGCTCCCCCAATATTTTCGGGGTACGTAGGCTTATATAGGAGGAAGAAGTACGTCGGTGGCCGCCCAAGGGCCCCACGAGATAGGGGGCGCGCCCTGTAGGGGTGGGCGCGCCCTCCCCTCTCGTGGCCGCCTCAGCTGCTTCTTGACTTTCACTCCAAGTCCTCTGGATCACGTTCGTTCCAAAAATCACGCTCCCGAAGGTTTCATTCCGTTTGGACTCCATTTGATATTCCTTTTTTTCGAAATACCGAAATAGGCAAAAAAACAGCAATACGGGCTGGGCCTCCGGTTAGTAGGTTAGTCCCAAAAATGATATAAATGTGTAAAATAAAACCCATAAACATCCAAAAGGGGTAATATAATAGCATGGAACAATCAAAAATTATAGATGCGTTGGAGACGT
This sequence comes from Triticum aestivum, assembly GCF_018294505.1. NCBI lineage: Eukaryota > Viridiplantae > Streptophyta > Magnoliopsida > Poales > Poaceae > Triticum > Triticum aestivum. Next base: position 678,833,308 of record NC_057803.1, read on the forward strand.
ATAAAGCATCCCCAAGCTTAATTCCTGCTCGTCCTCGAGTAGGTAAATGATAAAAACAGAATTTTTGATGTGGAATGCTACCTAGCATAATTCTCAATGTTATTTTCTTTACTGTGGCATGAATGTTCAGATCCAAATGATTCAAAATAAAAGTTCATATTGATAAAAGAAATAGTAACACTTCAAGAATACTAATCAAAGTAATCATGTCTTCTCAAAATAACATGGCAAAAGAAAGTTCATCCCTACAAAATCATATAGTTAGGCTATGCTTCATTTTCGTCAAACAAAGATGTTCCCAACTTCTATACCCCCGATGACAAGCCAAGCAATTGTTTCATACTTAAATAATCTCAAACTTTTTCAATCTTCACTCAATACATGAGCCTGAGCCATGGAGATAGCACTATGGGTGGAATAGAATATGATGATGGGGATTGTGTGGAGAAGACAAAAAAAGGAGAAAGTCTCACATTGACGAGGATAATCAACGGGCTATGGAGATTCCCATCAATTGATGTTAACATGAGGAGTAGGGATTGCCATGCAACGGGTGCACATAGAGCTATAAATGAATGCTCAACAAAAGAAAACTAGTGGGTGTGCATCCAACTTGCTTGCTCACGAAGACCTAGGGCAATTGAGGAAGCCCATCATAGGAATATACAAGCCAAGTTCTATAATGAAAAATTCCCACTTGTATGAAAAAGACAACCTATGAGACTCACTATATGAAAAACATGGTGCTACTTTGAAGCACAATATATGAGACTCACTACATGAAGAACAAGGTGCTACTTTGAAGCACAAGTGTGGAAAAGTAGATAGTAACATTGCCCCTTTTATTTATTTTCTTATTTTTTTTTCTTTTTTTCTTTTTTTGGGGCCTTTCTTCTTTTTTTCTTTTTTTTCTTTGGGCAATGCTCTAATAATGATGATCATCACACTTTTGTTGATTACAACATATGAATTACAACTCGAAACTAGAAGAAGATATGACTCTATATGAATGCCTCCGGTGATGTACCGGGATATGCAATGAATCAAGAGTGACATGTATGAAAATTATGAGGGTGGCCTTGCCACAAATACGATGTCAACTACATGATCATGCAAAGAGCAATATGACAAAAGTAATGTGTGTCATATGAACGGAACGGTGGAAAATTGCATGGCAATATATCTCGGAATGGCTATGGAAATGCCATAATAGGTAGGTATGGTGGCTGTTTTGAGGAAGGTATATGGTGGGTGTATGGTACCGGCGAAAGTTGCGGGGCACAAGAGAGGCTAGCAATGGTGGAAGGGTGAAAGTGTGTATAATCCATGGACTCAACATTAGTCAAAAGAACTCATATACTTGTTGCAAAAATCTATAAGTCATCAAATACAAAGTATTACGCGCATGCTCCTAGGGGGATAGATTGGTAGGAAAATACCATCGCTCGTCCCCGACCGCCACTCATAAGACAATCAATAAATAAAAGTGTGCTCCAACTTCATCACAAAGTGGTTCACCATACGTGCATGCTACGGGAATCACAAACTTCAACACAAGCATTCTTTAAATTCATAATCACCCAACTAGCATGACTTTAATATCACTACCTCCATATCTCAAAACAATTATCAAGTATCAAATTGATCATAGCATCCAATTCACTTTCTATGATAGTTTTTATTATACCCAACTTGGATGCTCATCATTCTAGGACCAAATTTGTAACCATAGAGAATACCATGCTGTTCTAAAAGACTCTCAAAATAATATAAGTGAAGGATGGGAGACTAGCAATTTCTTCAAAATTAAATCACCGCCGTGCTCTAAAAAATATAAGTGAAGCACCAGAGCAAAAACTATCAAGCTCAAAAGATATAAGTGAAGCACATAGAGTATTCTAGCAAATTCTAATCAAGTGGGCTTCTCCCAAAAGATGTGTACATCAAGGATGATTGTGGTAAACTAAAAAGCAAAGACTAATATGATACACGACGCTCCAAGCAAAACACATATCATGTGGCGAATAAAAATATAGCTCCAAGTAAAGTTACCAATGAACGAAGACGAAAGACGGGATGCCTTCCCGGGGCATCCCCAAGCTTAGGCTTTTTGCTATTCTTGAATATCTTGGGGTGCCATGGGAATCCCCAAGCTTAGGCTCTTGCCACTCCTTATTCCATAGTCCATCAAAGCTCTACCCAAAACTTGAAAACTTCACAACACAAAACTCAACAGGAAATCTTATAAGCTCCGTTAGTGAAAGAAAACAAAACCACCACATAAGGTACTGTAATGAACTCATTCTTTATTTAGTTTGGTGTTAAACGTACTGTATTCCAACTTCTCTATGGTTTATAAACTATTTTACTAGCCATAGATGAATCAAAATAATGAAACAACACACGAAAAACAGAATCTGTCAAAAACAGAACAGTCTGTAGAAATCTGTAACTAACGCAAACTTCTGAAACTTGAAATATCCTACCAAAATAGGAAGTCCTGGACAATTTGTCTATTGACCAGCAGCAAAAATAATCAACGCAAAATCACGTTTCTGTGATTTAACAAAACTAAATTCGTGCGTGCAAAGTTTCTGTTTTTCAGCATAATCAAATCAACTATCATCATAGGTTATCCTATAGGTTCTACTTGGCACAAACACTAATTAAAAGATAAAAACACATCTAAATAGAAGGTAGTTGCAAAATTTATTACTAAACAAGAACAAAAACAAAAAACACAAAGAAAATTGGGTTGCCTCCCAACTAGCGCTATCGTTTAACGCCCCTAGCTAGGCATAAAAGCGAAGATAGATCTAAGTAGTGCCATCTTTGGCACTCAATTCATAATTAGCTCGCATGATAGATTCATAAGGTAATTTGAATTTCTTTCTTGGAAAGTGCTCCATGCGTTTCTTTAATGGAAATTGGAATCTAATATTCCCTTCCTTCATATCAATAATCGCGCCAATCGTTCTAAGGAAAGGTCTACCAAGAATAATAGGGCAAGAAAGATTGCAATCAGTATCAAGAACGATAAAATCTACGGGCACCAAATTTCTATTTGCAACAATGAGAACATCATTGATCCTTCCCATTGGCTTTTTAATGGTGGAATCCGCAAGGTGCAAATTTAAAGAGCAATCATCAAGATCATGGAAACGTAGAATATCACATAAAGTTTTCAGAATCGTGGAAACACTAGCACCCAAATCACACAAAGCAAAACACTCATGATATTTAATTCTAATCTTTATAGTAGGTTCCCACTCATCATTAAGTTTTCTAGGTATAGAAACTTCCAAATTAAGTTTTTCATCATAAGATTGCATCAAGGCATCAATGATATGTTTGGTAAAAGCTTTATTTTGACTATAAGCATGAGGAGAATTAACAACAGATTGCAACAAGGAAATACAGCCTTCTAAAGAACAATTATCATAATCAAATTCCGTGAAATCCGAGATAGTGGGTTCAATACTATTTAAAGTCATGACCTCTCCAATCCCACTTTTACCAAATTTAGCATCAAGATCTAAAAACTCCGAATTCTTGGGACCTCTTCTAGGTAAAGTTGACTCATATCCAGTCCCATTATTATCAAGATTCATATTGCAAAACAAAGATCTAATAGGAGACGCATCAATAAGTTTAAGATCTTCATCATTATTTTCATGGAAACTAGAAGAACACGCCTTTATAAAGCAATCTTTCTTAGCACACAATCTAGCGGTTCTTTCCTTGCACTTATCAATGGAAATTCTCATTGCTTTGAGAGACTCATTGATATCATGCTTAGGAGGAGAAGATCTAAGTTTAAGAGAATCAGCATCAAGCAAAAGTCTATCAACATTCCTAGCCAAATCATCAACTTTGAGCAATTTTTCTTCAAGCAAAGCATTAAAATTCTTTTGAGAAATCATAAATTCTTTCACGCTATTCTCAAAATCAGAGGGCATCTTATTAAAATTACCATAAGAATTACTGTAGGAATTTCCATAGTTATTAGAGGAGTTGCTAGGGAACGGTCTAGAATTAAAGTTTCCTCTATAAGCATTGTTACCGAAACAATTCCTACCAACAAAATTCACATCCATAGATTCATTATTATTCTCAATCAAAGTAGACAAAAGCATATCATTGGGATCAAGAGGAGTATTTTTAGTAGCAAACAACTTCATAAGTTCATCCATCTTTCCACTCAAAACATTGATTTTTTCTATAGCATGCACCTTTTTACTAGAAGATCTTTCGGTGTGCCATTGAGAATAATTAGCCATAATATTATCAAGAAGTTTTGTAGCATCTCCTAACGTGATTTCCATGAACGTGCCTCTCGCGGCCGAATCTAAGAGATTTCTAGAAGCAAAGTTCAAACCGACATAAATTTTTTGTATGATCATCCATAAATTCAAACCATGAGTAGGGCAATTGCGAATCATCAATTTCATTCTTTCCCAAGATTGGGCAACATGCTCATGATCAAGTTGTTTAAAATTCATAATATCGTTCCTAAGAGTGATGATCTTAGCGGGAGGAAAATACTTAGAGATAAAAGCATCTTTGCACTTTTTCCAAGAATCAATACTATTTTTAGGCAAAGACGAAAACCAAACTTTAGCACGATCTCTAAGTGAAAACGGAAATAACTTCAATTTAACAATATCATTATCCGTATCTTTCTTCTTTTGCATATTACACAAATCAACAAAGTTGTTTAGATGAGTAGCGGCATCTTCACTAGGAAGGCCGGCGAACTGATCTTTCATAACAAGATTCAGCAAAGCAGTATTGATTTCACAAGACTTAACATCATTAAGAGGAGCAATCAGAGTACTAAGGAAATCATTATTATTGGTATTGGAGAAAACACACAATTTGGTATTATCTTGCGCCATGGCAACAAGTAATCCAACGACAAGGGTGAAGATTGGGAAAGAGAGGGCAAATAAAACGACAAGGGTGAAGTGGGGGAGAGGAAAATGAGAGGCAAATGGCAAATAATGTAAATGCGAGGGAGATGAGTTTGTGATGGGTACTTGGTATGTCTTGACTTGAGCGAAGACCTCCCCGACAATGGCGCCAGAAATCCTTCTTGCTATGTCTTGAGCTTGCGTTGGTTTTCCTTGAAGTGGAAAGGGTGATGCAGCAATAGTAGCATAAGTATTTCCCTCAGTTTTTAGAACCAAGGTATCAATCCAGTAGGAGGCTTCTCAAAAGTCCCACGCACCTACACAAACAAACAAAGAACTCGCAACCAACGCAATAAAGGGGTTGTCGATCCCTTCACGACCACTTGCAAAAGTGAGATCTAATAGAGATAGTATGATAAGATAAATATATTTTTGGTATTGTATAATATAGATGCAAAAAGTAAAGATGCAAATAAAAGTAGATTGAAAGTTTATATGATAAAAGATAGACCCGGGGGCCATAGGTTTCACTAGTGGCTTCTCTCAAGATATCATAAGTATTACGGTGGGTGAACAAATTACTGTCGAGCAAATGATAGAGAAGCGAATAATTATGAGATTATCTAGGCATGATCATGTATATAGGCATCACGTCCATGACAAGTAGACCAACTCCTGCCTGCATCTACTACTATTACTCCACACATCGACCGGCTCCTGCCTACATCTAGAGTATTAAGTTCATAAAGAATAGAATAACACATTAAGCAAGATGACATGATGTAGAGGGATAAACTCAAGCAATATGATATAAACCCCATCTTTTTATCCTCGATGGCAACAATACAATACGTGCCTTGCTGCCCCTGCTGTCACTGGGAAAGGACACCGCAAGATTGAACCCAAAGCTAAGCACTTCTCCCATGGCAAGAAAGATCAATCTAGTAGGCCAAACCAAACTCATAATTCGAAGAGACTTGCAAAGATAACTCAATCATACATAAAAGAATTCAGAGGAGATTCAAATATTTCTCATAGATAAACTTGATCATAAACCCACAATTCATCAGATCTCGACAAACACACAGCAAAAAGAGTTTGCATCGAATAGATCTCCACAAGAGAGGGGGAGAACATTGTATTGAGATCCATAAAGAGAGAAGAAGCCATCTAGATAATAACTATGGACCCGAAGGTCTGTGGTAAACTACTCACAACTCATCGGAGGGGCTATGGTGTTGATGTAGAAGCCCTCCATGGTCGATTCCCCCTCCGGCGGAACGCCGACGAAGGCTCCAAGATGGTATCTCGCGGATACAGAAGGTTACGACGGTGGAAATTGAGTTTCGTTGGCTACCCGGAAGTTTTTGGGGTACGTAGGCTTATATAGGAGTAAGAAGTACGTCAGTGGCCGCCCGAGGGGCCCACGAGACAGGGGGCGTGCCCTGTAGGGGTGGGCGGGCCCTCCCCTATCGTGGCCGCCTCGGTTGCTTCTTGACTTGCACTCCAAGTCCTCTGGATCACGTTCGTTCCAAAAATCACGCTCCCGAAGGTTTCATTCCGTTTGGACTCCGTTTGATATTCCTTTTCTTCGAAATACTGAAATAGGCAAAAAAAGAACAGCAATACGGGCTGGGCCTCCGGTTAGTAGGTTGGTCCCAAAAATGATATAAATGTGTAAAATTATAGATACGTTGGAGGCGTATCAGGGGTTGGGTTTCTTCCCCGGCAGAGGCCGGCGATTTCTCTGTGGTATCTGGCCACGATTCTACGTCCATTTCTTAACATCTTCCACAAACGATCTAGGAAACCTAGGGTCTTCGGTGGAGATATTGAAGGTAGTAGGGATAGGATCAAACGGACCAACAGAAGAGATCGGGAAGCAGTCTTGGACCGTAAATTTCTTTGAGTGGAACAGATCTTTCCTCACCCAAAACAATCTGGGGATGGCATAGCTAGGGTTTGGAGGCGTCTGTCTCAGTTTATGTAGGCGGCGGCTATGGGTTGGGGAAGGGATAACCCACAACTGACCGAAGAAATCCGCCACCTCCTCTCCAAACCCGCGTGTCAAAGTGGAAAGCGTATTATGAGAACCCGTTTTCTTCCCAACCACACATCCCCTGATCAGCGGAGATGGAGTGGGGTTTGGCCCTACCGCAGTGACTGGTTCGTTTGAACACAGCCCCGTCTCCCTCGCACGAAAGAGCTCGCTGGAGTTAGAACGGGTCACCGGAATTGGAACTTCAGAAGGGAATTGCGGCGCCCCAGGAATGGGTGTGGGCTCGCAATGGCTACTCGAAGGGACAACCCTTCCACTTGTAACACCCACAATTTCCTTACTAAATCCCCCACCCAAAACAATATGAGAATCCCCAATTGAATGAAATTCAAAACGAACACTGAGTAAATCATCTGAACAGGGTTTGAATCGATTTTTTCGCACCTTTGTATGGGGTTTCTCCCCGCGGTCACCCGACCATGGTGGAGGTTCCAGGGAGGAACCCCTGATCCTCCTGCGCCCTCGTTGCAGAGCGGGGGCACCCTGCAAGGCCCATGCGCCAGGTTGCTGAAGCTTCAAGGAACCCTGGGGAGCACGGCCCCTGGCGGCAGCGCCTCCGCTGGAATGCTGGAGATCTGCAGCACCGGAGGAGGCCGGATGTTGAGCCTTGACAGGGAGCTTGATTTGAATCATGCCCATCTCGCCGCCTGCCTTGGGTCCGACGATTCCGCGTCCTGGATCGCCCAGAAGATGAACTCGAAGTCCAGGCCTCCATCATCGCCCGCAAAGCGAGCGCGCTCCTCGAACGTCGCTCGACGCAGGATCTCCATGAAGATCTCGGGCCACTTGGAGCGATTCGGGAATCTCTCCTTCACCACCCGTCGCATCTCCGCCAGCACTTCCGGCGATGACGCATCGATCTCCGGGAGTGTCGCCACCGGCGGCGGTGGTTTGGGCGGAGCCGCCACCTGATGCGCGTGTCGCAGTCGCCGCGCCCGCGCCCCGCGTCGCGCTCCTCCCACCATCTCGCTCGCCGGATCTTGGTAGGTGGAGAATCGCCTTTCCCTCTCCCTCGCTCCATAATTCAGGGTCGGTCGGTCGTCAAAGACAACAATCATGTGCTTCTGAAGAAATAAGGTGGGATTCAGCGTCACTTCCGGTTCACCTTTCAATAACAAGCAGATCAGTATGCCGCCAAGAGAGCAATTTGCAGTTACAGATCAGAATACTCAACAACTTCAGTTGTTTATATATTCAGAAGACTTGCAGATAATCTGCTTGCTCGGAAGAACATACTGTATTTCTGAATCTCAAAGAGAAATCATTATAGTAATAAACTAGAGGGTGCACCCGCGCATTTGCGCGGCTAGATGTTATTATTATTGTTGTTTCTATTGAATCTAAAATTATATTTTATTGGAAGCAATAAATATTTTTAATCATGTTTCATCATGTGTGAATGATATCGAGTCATTTCAAGAAGATATGCTATAAATATCAGAATTTAAAACTTCCAATGCCTCAATGGGTTGCTACTGGAAAATGCAAGTCCCTCTTTTATATTTTGTCAAAAAAATGGTATCGCGTGGATATGACATCACAAATAAAGGTTATGGCGTGGATATGCAATCCTCTTCTTAGCCAATATATGAGCGGAGTCAGAATGCCCAAACCCTGTTCTTTGGACCCCACCAATCCTATTTCCTGGGAGGGACTAAAAACAGGTAAGTTTCTTCTTCCCCGAACTCCTCAAATCCATGCCCGATTCTCTAACATACCTCGCAGAATTGAGGCATTTTCTCATGTGTATCTGTCCCCAAGGACACCATAGGAAGTGAATGATGGGAAGTCATGAACCCCTGCCGCTGCATGGGCTAGCTATTTTGTAGAACAGGAAATATAGCAAGGTTATTTCAGTACCAATATTTGTATATGAAAAAAACATTAGAACTCAAATTGCAGAAAACCATGAGAACTTATTTTATTAGTAATCAAAGCATGCAAGTTCACCTAATTCTTCTACGCTTGTGGCCCCAACCTTCTGCTAAGATCCACACCAGAATTTTGAAGTACTTAAATGCTTAAGAAATTTTCACGCGTGTTATTTGTGTGACTAAATAGCAAAGGGTTTTTCCAAAACTAATTTGCAGCCCATTTTAAAGATTTTTCTATTAACTGAAACCTACAATCCTTCATATTTCCCTGCTATGCAATCACAAAACATTGGTACAAATTTAGCATGTTGGATCAGATCAGACATGACAACAGTTGTGAAAATACGATGAAAAATAGAAATGTACTTTGAGAAAGGGTTTCAAGTTGTAAATGGCCTTCTTTTTATTTTATTGAAGGAATGACATAGGGAAACACATGCCCATTGTTCCAAATCGTGCTGATGACGACATTCATTGACAGAAAGCTATTATAAATGCAACTGTTCCATGGAATTCAACAATCCGATTATGAAATATTCGGTGATTTGGCATACATCTTAAGGTCGGGAAAAACAATAATCCTCCTCCTTCAAGGGCATAATACATGGATCTGAAGGTATACTCCCACTAAATGGTCTCTGGTCTGCACTTAGCTATCCTATCTGTATCGCAAAAAAATTACACAATGAAAATAAGTTACAATTTTTTTAAATAGCATACTAATAAGCATATCAAATATGCAGGAGGCATGTTGAGTACATCTTTTCCACATCAATGTAGCTGTAGGGGTTAAAAATTTGGATGCTTTGATTTAGAAATATAAATAACAGGACATTTCACAACATGTAAAAATGACAAAAAAATCCTCCTTTTGCATTATGTAGGTTCTCGTAGAGATGCATGTCCTAATAACCATTTAAAATAAAAATATCCACATATTCTTGCAATCCTCTTCTTGTTGTTATAGATAGATACTACAACACCACCAAATTCCATGAGCCTATTGGTAAGTATGACATTGTTAAGATTAAATGTATGCATACCTATTTATGGTACAATATGACAATGGTAAGCAGAACATCGTTTCCAATACTTAACTTCACATTATCATGACATCGCATTGGCACCAGCTATAGGACAAAAGATACAATTCAAATGTCAGCTCCTCTAGCAGCATAACATATCCAAGCTCAATGGTAACAACAGCCCGTGATATTTGGACGTGCATAAAAATTACTCCCTCCGTTTCTAAATATAAGTCTTTTTAGAGATTCCACTATGAACTACATACGGAGCAAAATGAGTGAATCTACACTCTAAAATATGACTATATACATCCGTATGCAGTTTGTAGTGGAATCTCTAAAAAGACTTATATTTAGGAATGGAGGGAGTAGATTATTTCTCTCTTTCTTACGTAACATCACATACCAGTCGTAGCAGAATGAAAGACTAAATTTTGTAGGTGGGCAAAACAGTACATACCACAGGCGATCTTATCTTAAGGTCAGAAAAAACAATGTATGCTCTTGCCATCTCTCACACTTGACGATCATATCTAACAATTACTTCTGACTGCACATTATGGATGTCTTCTCCCTAGAATATATTCTCACAGTGATTGTCTTCTTATATATCTGTGTGATCCATATAATCAGAGCAACATCGAGGAGTCCAAGCTGGTGCAGAAATTCTCCTCCAACTCCATCTTACAACCCTGATACTTTTTTTTTTGCTTAGCTTGGATTTTTCTTCGAGCACTTAGGGAACAATTCAGAGGAACAATAAGAGCAGAGCACCTAAAGAACAAATCAGAGTAAACCATGAGAGAAGAGGCCACTCAATCTACTACAGGGAATCGAGTCAATATTAACTTCTGAATGAATAAAAGTGTATTAGATTTAGATCAGCAATTCAACGGTAAAAAACTAACACTGATACAACAAATTACTCCACTAATAATCACCTGACGTAGATGGATGTTGATATGCACGGCCATCAAGATCAGGTTGTACACACTGCGTGATCTTAGACATGTATCTAGAAACTTTGATTGCCAAGTAACAAACGGAAGAACCTGACATCACAAAATAAATGTTTCATCAACGCTAGCCAGTGGCCCAGTGCCAATTGGATAATTTCAAATCAAATTAGGCAGGTGAAAAGAAGTTACACTCCCTTGGGAGAAACAAAAAAGGGTGGACGGCGACTGTAACCTTGCTGATGATGCTGATAGTCCAGCTATCCTGTCGTTGATTCAGCGGCGGCGACATGGGGAGACGGTGCTGCGCTCGGTTGGGGGAGGCGAAGGAGGGAAGTAACAACTGCCGAGGAGGTCACGCCTGCGACTCCGCATGAATACTCACTGATGATGCTCATAGTCCAGCTATCCCGTCGTTGATTTAGCGGCGGCGACACGGGAGACGGTGTTGGGCTCGGTTGGAGGAGGCGAAGGAGGGAACTGACGACTGCCGAGGAGGTTACGGCTACGACCCCGCATGAATCTTCTTTCTTTTTGCCTTTTTGCGGGGAGACAATGGAATTACCTTTTTTTTTGGAAGGTCCAATGGAATTACTCCTACCTGGGTAACAATGGAATCTCCTCCAATAAGCCGTGAGGATGTTGCCTCAGTTGCAATCCACGTTATCTCTTTCTTTTTTGCGTACAGAGATCAGTTTTCTTTTTATGGCAAGGGATATGATTTCTTTTGTGAGCAGGATTCGGGAACAATCAGAAATCTTGTCCTACCTGAAGCAGGACTTGCCAATCACAAACTTATTTTTTACCAGAATCACGAACTATTTTTATTTACGATAGCATGGTAGAGTTGTACTTTTTTTTTGTTCGCTTAGGTTTTGCGTACATGCCGATCCAACATCCCTCTCTTTTTCTTAGTTGGCTCGTTCCAACTTTTTATTTATGCACCTTGCACGTGTTGGCTGCACATATATAACTTTTTTCACGTAACGTAATATCTTTTAATCTCAGCCGTAAGTATTATTGATCAACGATGTATATTATCTTAGCTTATGTGGAAGAACGTGGTGTCTTATTTGTCTTCTATATTAAGTATATAATAGATGAGCTCTACAAGTTACAGAATTTCTAGAGAACCACAATACTGCTCGCCGCGAGCTCACAGACGAGAGCCGTGGGGCGCCTCGAACCCCAGGCTCGCCGCGGTCACCGGCTTCAGCAGGCTCTCCGGGCCGGCCTCGATCACCTCAACCAGCCGCGGCCACAGCCGCGTGCCGCCTACGAACCACGACCCGTCCCCGCCCGGGCAGGGCACGACCGTCACCGAGGCCGACCCCAGCCGGCCGTGCCGCAGCCACGGCAGGACCAGCCTCGGCTTCCCGAAGCCCAGGTCCCCGTCGATGGCGAACGGGAGCAGGCCGGAGATCACCAGCGCCGGGCTGCCCAGGCCGAGGTTCACCGCCTCCGTCCACTTCCCGCCGTCCTTGTACGCCGTCTTGTTCACCTCCACCCAGTCCACCAGCTCCTGGAACCTGCCCCTGGTCATCACCGACGCCATGGCCGCGCGCGCGGCGGCCGCCACGTCGTGCAGCGGCGCGCGCAGCAGCCCCGCCACGCTCGCCTCGCGTGACGTGTAGGTGACCACGTTCCCCATGTACATGTCCAGCGCGCCCTCCGACGGCTCCACGCACTTCCGGCCGTCGACGATCCACGCCATCCGGCAGTTCGGGTCGGAGTCGCCGACCGCACGGGCCAGGAGTTTCCAGACGTGCGCGCACAGCGCCACGAAGCGCGAGGCGCGGCGACCATCGCCGGACGACGCCGCGATCTGGAGCCCGGCGAGGTCGGCCGCGTCGATGCGGTACAGGCGCCGCTCCATGGCCGCGGCCAGGAGGGGATTGATCATGGTCGCCGGCGTGAACCTCGCGAACTCCGCGTCCAGCGACGGGCTATACACCGGCGGCGACCGCGGGGGGAGCAGGGAGGACCGGTCGAGCAGCGGCCCGCGGGAGAGCCCCCCGCCGCCGGCGCGGACCATCTCCGCGAGGCTGTTGAGCAGCAGGATGAACGCCCGGCCGTCGGCGAGGAGGTGGTTGGTGGCAACGGTCAGCGCGAACCCGCCGCACGCGAACCGGACCACCTGCAGCGACAGCGCGAGCCCAGCGTCGAACGGGATCTGGATCATGCCCAGGGACCGGTCGACGCGCGCGAAGTCGACGGCGGCGAGGGGGACCCCGGCGGCGTCGGCGACGACGAGCTCGGCGCCGGCGTTGTCGCAGGCGACCTCGGGGACGTTGGTGTCCGGGTGGCGCACGACGCGGCCGGCGAAGGGGAAGAAGCGGGAGAGGTAGGCCGGGAGGGCCGCGCGGACGGCGGCGAGCACGGGGCCCAGGCCGCCAGGCGGGGGCGGGTAGATGCTGACGAGGTAGATGGGGAAGGGGCCGAGGACGAGGTCGAGGTTGGAGACGGCGTGGACGGCCGGGAAGCCCGGGGGAGGGTCGGAGGCCGGCACCAGCTCCCGGGAGGCGATCCGCAGGTCGAAGCGCTCCAGCGGCATCTCGCCGGGCGGCTGGAGCGGAGCTCGCGCCGAGGCGGCCGGCAGGTCCAGCTCTGCGTCTGCGTCTGCGTCAGCGGTGACTCCGCTCTGCATAAAAAATGTTATCTAGAGTATAGTGACTAAGCGTGATCTTCAAGTGTAATATAGTGGGAATTTTGTGGCGTCCGTTGGGCCACGCCATGACCATGAGCGCAGGATGATACGCTAGCAAGCGAGCGTATTATCAGTGTCGCTACGATAATCGGAAAAGTAGAACAGCATCAGCCACGTAATGGAATAAAGTGATCGTTGGAGATGCGATCAGCTCTGTTCGCTTGCCTCTTGCTGCAGATGGTGACACCGATTGCCGTCGATCTGATCGTTTCACTTTGGAGTTTTCTACCCTGGCATGTGGACAGAGACACACGAACACGCACCGCACCTTGCACACACTATTGCCGTGTTTGCTAGCTCATACAGCCAACCAGATCCGCACGGTGAAATTTTGGTCCGTTTGATTGCTGGTGTAGCATCAAGATCTCAGCACACCCTATGTTTAAAACCCCTGAGAAGGAACACTCGAATCGGCCTTTTTTTTACTGCAAGGGCCGAATGATGCAACTCGAGGCACGTGGGTGGCAAAGGTGCACACGAGAAGCCAGGCTTGAGATGAACGCGTTGTTTCGCGAAGCACTGCCATAACTACGCTCACCTTCTCTCGCCGCTCTCTCTACACTCTTACACCGGCGGCGACAAGCGCGAGATTTGGACGACGAGCAGCGGCGGCGATAACTGCAGCAAAGAACTGGACGGTGAGCACTGGCGTAGATCACTGGCTTCACCACCTCAACGGTAGGCGTTCGGCAATGGCGGTAAGCCCTCTGCCCTCACACACGATTTGTTGGTCACGTTTTATTTCCGCATTCGATTCTCGCAGTAGGGGTCCAATCTGCCTCTTAGATTCACTAGTAGAAAACAGGGCTTTGGTTTGGGCCTGGCCAGCCCATTAGTCCCGGTTCTTTACAAACCGGGACCCATGGGAGGCATTAGACCCGGTTCATGAGCCCGGGGGGCGGCCGGGGCCTCATGGGCATTGGTCCCGATTCGTCTGAACCCATTTATCCCGGTTAGTCTGGACCCATTTGTCCCGGTTCTCGGCACGAACATGGACCAATGCGCCGCGCTCCTGGCCCACAACCATTGGTACCGGTTCGTTCCTTGAACCGGTATAGAAGGGTGAATTTAGTCCCGGTTCATGCCACGAATCGGGACAAATAATTTGCCTATATATACCTATCGCCGCGGCAGAGCACTCCACAGTGCTCTGTTTTTTTTGGCCGGCGAGGGGATGGCATTTGGGTGCTCTAGCTCACCTCCTATGCACATGAGGTGTTCGATAAAATGCCCGAGCCACACTAGTTAAGCTTTCTCCTCTCGAAGCTCGACCTCGGAGCTCCATTTTTCCCGAGATTTGTCTAGATTTAGCGGTCCGTCACGCCCCGTCCCCGTTTTCACCGCCGTTGATCCCCCACGCCGATCTCGTCGCAGGCACCACCGTGGTGAGCCTCTTGTTCTTATCTTCTTTCTGATTTTCTTATTTTAGATAGATACTTGTCTGATTTTCTTACTTTAGATAGATACTTGTCTGATTTTCTTACTTTTGACACACATAATTATATATAATGCACGCAGATGAACCGACAATGGATGTATGGTGACAGACACACCTCCGAGTACATTAAGGGCATGCATAATTTTCTCGAAGTGGCTGAGGCAAACAAGCAGAATGGTTTTATGTGTTATCCATGCCCTAAATGTGGGAATACGAAGTCTTACTCTGACAGGAAAATCCTTCACACCCACCTGCTTTACAAGGGATTCATGCCACACTATAATGTTTGGACGAGGCACAGAGAAATAGGGGTTATGATGAAAGACGGCGAAGAAGAAGAGGACGATGACAACTATGTGCCCCCTAAATACGGTGATGCTGCAACGGGGGGAGCTGCTGCAGATCAAGAGGAACCAGACGATGTGCCCGATGATGCTGCAATGGGGGAAGCTGCTGAAGATCAAGAGGAACCAAACGATGTACCCGATGATGAAGATCTCCGTCGGGTCATTGTCAATGCAAGGACGCAATGCGAAAGTCAAAAGGAGAAGCTGAAGTTCGATCACATGTTAGAGGATCACAAAAAAGGGTTGTACCCCAATTGCGAAGATGGCAACACAAAGTTGGGTACCGTACTGGAATTGCTGCAGTGGAAGGCAGAGAATGTTGTGCCTGACAAAGGATTTGAGAAGCTACTGAAAATATTGAAGAAGAAACTTCCAAAGGATAACGAATTGCCCGACAGTACGTACGCAGCAAAGAAGGTCGTATGCCCTCTAGGATTGGAGGTGCAGAAGATACATGCATGCCCTAATGACTGCATCCTCTACCGCGGTGCGTACGAGGATTTGAACGCATGCCCGGTATGCGGTGCATTGCGGTATAAGATCAGACGAGATGACCCTGGTGATGTTGACGGCGAGCCCCACAGGAAGAGGGTTCTTGTGAAGGTGATGTGGTATGCTCCTATAATACCACAGTTGAAATGACTATTCAGAAACAAAGAGCATGCCAAGTTGATGCGATGGCACAGTGAGGACCGTAAGAAAGATGGGATGTTGAGGGCGCCCGCTGACGTGTCGCAGTGGAGAAAAATCGAGAGAGAGTACTGGGCTGAGTTTGCACGTGATCCAAGGAACATATGGTTTGGTTTAAGCATGGATGGCATTAATCCTTTCGGGGAGCAGAGCAGCAATCACAACACCTGGCCCGTGACTCTATGTATGTATAACCTTCCTCCTTGGATGTGAATGAAGCGGAAGTTCATTATGATGCCAGTTCTCATCCAAGGCCCTGAGCAACCCGGCAACGACATTGATGTGTACCTAAGGCCATTAGTTGAAGAACTTTTGCAGCTGTGGAATGGAAACGGTGTACGTGCGTGGGATGAGCACAGACAGGAGGAATTTAACCTGCACGTGTTGCTATTTGTAATCATCAACGATTGGCCCGCTCTCAGTATCCTTTCAGGACAGACAAACAAGGGATACCACGCATGCACGCACTGTTTAGCTCACACCGAAAGTATATACCTGGACAAATGCAGGAAGAATGTGTACCTGGGCCATCGTCGATTTCTTCCGACCAACCATCAATGTCGAAAGAAAGGCAAGCATTTCAAAGGCAAGGCAGATCACCGGAAGAAGCCTGCCATGCGTACCGGTGATCACGTACTTGCTATGTTCAATGATTTACACGTAATCTTTGGAAAGGGTCCCGGCGGGCTAGCTGTTCCATGTGACGCTGAGGGACACGCACCCATGTGGAAGAAGAAATCTATATTTTGGGACCTACCCTACTGGAAAGACCTAGAGGTTCGCTCTTCGATCGATGTGATGCACGTGATGAAGAACCTTTGCGTGAACCTGCTAGGCTTCTTGGGCGTGTATGGGAAGACAAAAGATACAACTGAGGCACGGGAGGACCTGCAACGTTTGCACAAAAAAGACGGCATGCCTCCAAAGCAGTATGAAGTTCCTGCCAGCTACGCTCTTACCAAAGAAGAGAAGGAAATCTTCTTTGAATGCCTGCTTAGTATGAAGGTCCCGACTGGCTTCTCGTCGAATATAAAGGGAATAATAAATATGCCAGAGAAAAAGTTCCAGAACCTAAAGTCTCATGACTGGCACGTGATTATGACGCAAGTGCTTCCGGTTGCATTGAGGGGGCTTCTATCGGAAAACGTCCGATTAGCAAGTGTGAAGCTATGTGCATTCCTGAATGCAATCTCTCAGAAGGTGATCTATCCAGAAATCATACCAAGGCTAAGGAGTGATGTGGTGCAATGTCTTGTCAGTTTCGAGCTGGTGTTCCCACCATCCTTCTTCAATATCATGACACACGTACTAGTTCATCTAGTGGACGAGATTGTCATTCTGGGCCCCGTATTTCTACACAATATGTACCCCTTTGAGAGGTTCATGGGTGTCCTAAAGAAATATGTCCGTAACCGCGCTAGGCCAGAAGGAAGCATCTCCATGGGCCATCAAACAGAGGATGTCATTGGGTTTTATGTTGACTTCATTCCTGACCTTAAGAAGATAGGTCTCCCTGAATCGCGGTATGAGGGAAGACTGACTGGAAAAGGCACGCTTGGAGGGGACTCAATAATATGCAGGGACGGATATTTTTGGTCTCAAGCACACTACACAGTTCTACAGAACACTACCTTGGTAACCCCGTATGTCGATCAACACAAGAACAGTCTGCTCTCCAAACACCCGGAGAAGTGCGACGACTGGACTACATGTGAACACATCAGGACTTTCATCAGTTGGTTGGAAACACGTCTCAGAGGTGACAACACTGTTTGTGATGAGCTGTACTCATTATCCAGGGGACCATCTTCGACTGTATTGACTTACAAAGGATACGAGATAAATGGGAATACATTTTACACGATCGCCCAAGATCAAAGAGCACCAACCAAAACATCGGTGTCCGCTTTGATGCAGCAACCGAGACGGGAAAGGACACATATTATGGTTACATAGTGGACATCTGAGAACTTGACTATGGAGTCGATTTTAAGGTCCCTTTGTTTAAATGCAAATGGGTGAATCTGTCAGGAGGCGGGGTACAGGTAGGCCCACAGTACGGAATGACAACAGTGGATCTGAACAATCTTGGGTACACTGACGAACCGTTCGTCCTAGCCAATGATGTGGCACAGGTTATCTATGTGAAGGACATGTCTACCAAACCGAGAAAAAGAAAAGATAAGGAAGCGAATACATCATACGATGAGCCAAAGCGCCGCATAGTTCTTTCAGGAAAAAGGGGCATCGTGGGAGTGAAGGGCAAGACAGACATGTCCGAAGATTATGAAAAGTTTCATGAAATTCCCCCCTTCAAAGTCAAGGCTGACCCAAGCATCCTGATAAATGATGAAGATTATCCATGGTTACGACGCAATAAGGAGAGGACACAAGCGAAGAAAAAGTGAAGACTTTCTCCACAACTATTATGATGATACCATGCCAACTTTCAACCTTTTGGTAGTTCATTTGAAATGCCTGTTGTAACAGACAAGTTTCCGTATGAAATCCTGATACTTCGAAAGAGATTGTCCGTTTTGTCGTAACCCTCTCAACTTTCTTGCACATGCTATGAGTATGAAATGATGATACCATACCAACTTCCAACCTTTTCAGAGTTCATTTGAAATGCTTTTGAATTTCAGGGTCTTATAGCTCAAAATAATCAGTAAATGCATGAAAAATAACAAATGAAGTCATGAAGGGTTGAAAATTGATGATGTGGCTTTTAATGGTGCATTCTGAACACACAAAAAGTCAGGAGTTCAAATAAGTTTAAAAAATGAAATCCCCTTGTAACAGACGAGTTTCCATATGAAATCCTGATACTTCGAAAGAGATTATCCGTTTTGTACACGAAGTGCATCCAGTTTTTGTCGTAACCCTCTCAACTTTCTTGCAGATGCTATGTGGATGAAATGATGATACCATGCCAACTTCCAACCTTTTTAGAGTTCATTTGAACTGCTTTCCAATTTCAGGGTCTTATAGCTCAAAATAATCAGTAAATGCATGAAAAATAAGAAATGAAGTCAGAAAGGGTTGAAAATTGATGATGTGGATTTTAATGGTGCATTTTGAACACACAAAAAGTCAGGAGTTTAAATAAGTTGAAAAAAGTGAAATCCCTTTGTAACAGACGAGTTTTCGTATAAAATCCTGATACTTCGAAAGAGATTGTCCGTTTTGTACACGAAGTGCATCCAGTTTTTGTCGTAACCCTCTCAACTTTCTTGCACATGCTATGTGGATGAAATGATGATACCATGCCAACTTTCAACCTTTTCAGAGTTCATTTGAACTGCTTTTCAATTTCAGGGTCTTATGGCTCAAAATAATCAGTAAATGCATGAAAAATAACAAATTAAGTCAGAAAGGGTAGAAAATTGATGATGTGGCTTTGAATGGTGCATTTTGAACACACAAAAAGTCAGGAGTTCGAATAAGTTTTAAAAAATGAAATCCCTTTGTAACAGACGAGTTTCCGTATGAAATCCTGATACTTCAAAAGATATTGTCCGTTTTCTACACGAAGTGCATCCAGTTTTTGCCATAACCCTCTCAACTTTCTTGCACGTGCTATGTGGAAGAAATGATGATACCATGCCAACTTCCAACCTTTTCAGAGTTCATTTCAACTGCTTTTCAATTTCAGGGTCTTATAGCTCAAAATAATTAGTAAATGCATGAAAAATAACAAATGAAGTCAGAAAGGGATGAAAATTGATGATGTAAGTAGAAACCAAATAAAATAAAATAAACTTTAATAAATTATAAGAGTAGAAACAAAGTAAAATAAAATAAAATAAACTTTCATAACATAAATAAAATTTATGGACCTAAAATTACCAAAGTATTTTCTATTCAAAACATTATAAGCAAAAAGAATTTTTCTGAAATAAATAAAATAGCAACAGTAAGTATTTTGTTGTAACTAGAAACAAAATAAAATAAATAAAGAAAAAAAGAAAATAAAAAACTAGGAAAAAAATTAAAAAGATGCCACGTACTAGGCCACCACGACCTGAATACGACTAGACACTCATCCATGAGCCAGGATTCAGGCCCGCAGAAGGCCCAGCAGGCCCACAGGCATAGCAGTGCGAGATTAGGTCCAGAGGCCTGCAGCTGAGAAGAGCTCAATGGAGCTGGCGGGGCAGGGCTTATAAACCGGTCCTGCCGCTCCTCGACTAGCAAGGTGGGACTAAACATCCCACCGCACCGCGGCTTTGGCAGCAGGACATTGGTCCCGGTTGGTGCCACGAACCTGGACCAATGCTGCCCTTTGGTCCTGGTTCGTGGTACCAACCAGGACAAATTCCCCCATTTAGTCCCGGTTGGTGCCACCAATCGGGACCAAAGCCCTCTGCTTCCCGCCCTTTGGGCTGCTGAAAAGAGACTTTTGGTCCCGGTTGTTGTCACCAACCTAGACTAAAGGGCAGCATTGGTCCCAGTTGGTGCCACGAACCGGGACCAATGCTTCGACTATATAGGAAATACTTGCAAAAAAATTTAGTTTTCATTGCCAGTTGCCCCCCGCCCGACGACGCCGTGAGCTCATCCACACCGCCAGGCTGCCCCGCAGCTATCGCTGTCGCCCGTGCCCCCGAGCCCACTCCGCCGCCGTCCGCCGCCCACGCCGTCGCCCGTCACCATCGCTCTCCGCC